>NW_028164862.1:0-11415 GCF_964263955.1 Coregonus lavaretus
GTACTGCATGTGTCTAATTATTTTAACAGTGTATAAAAATGGTGGCCTAATAATACTAAAAGATGGAAAGTGAAAATACCGGATCATACCATCATCGTTATACCTTCACTTTCTCATTTTATTTTCACATATTCACTATTGAAATTTCCTGTCAAATTAATTAATTATTTCAGTAGTTAAAGTATTAATCCTGACATTTGCACATCCCAAACGGTCAATACGAACAGCAGACTGTCTGATTTCAATTAGCTCTATTGCGGTAAATGACTTGATTCTTTAACACCCTCCAGCTGCTATAACAATGGCAACACTCTAATTGGAGAGAGAGGTTCATTAATCCTGTTACACCTGGAAATGAAACTTTTGTAATAAAGCACTAGTACTTTCTCAAACATCAAGTCTAATTAAAATCAAATGTATGTGTAGGTGACAGAAAATAAGGTTTGAAAGTTTCAGTGCTGTTGAAAGGTTTAGGTGCCGACCTGAAGGTTGTTAATTGCAATTACAATACTGTCTCACAGACTCTCACCCTCAACCTAGCTGTAGGGGTGATTTGTAACTTGGGGTTAACATTAGAAAGCTTCTATAGCATCTCAGACTGGACAAACATATCCTAGACCAGTCTCACACCCTCACAACCCCCTCTCACTTTCAACCCTGCTGCTTCTGAATCTGTCAAACATGATATCATGAGGGGTTGGGAAGAGGTCATTTTGTCAGTACTGGATTAATCCGTTCTCATAATAGTTTATCTAATTTTTCAAATGTTCAAGTACATCTTTCTGTTTTACTTTTTTGCTTCTTTGTTTCATGTCTGAGAAAGAGCGATTAGCCTAGTTCATTTTCAATCTCTGTATTGTGAACTGTTAATGGTCTGTGTGAAGGTATGTAGCTCATTGTATGGAACCCCAGACACACACAAAGCCCTGTAGGCCTGAACTCCCTCTGAACTCACAATGGACATTATGTCATTAGTGTTCTAAGTACCCAGAGTTCCACGCCACGGTAAGGTAGGCAGGACTCCCAGAGGAGGGAGGGTGTGTCTGTGTGACATCAATCAGTGTTTCTGACCCCTACGGCCGGCCCAACCCCCCCAGCTCAACCCCCTCTCCCACAGGTCAGCACTGATCTATAATCATCTGTCTCTCTCTCTGCTGGAGCATCCAACCCTCTGTTCTCACAGTGTTTCTCTCTCTCTCTCTCTCCCCATGGGAAACATATGTTTACATTGCCAAAGCAAGTGAAATACATAATAAACAATCAAAAATTAACAGTAAACATTACACTCACAAAAGTTCCAAAGGAATAGAGACATTTCTAATGTCATATTATGGCTATACAGTGTTGTAACGATGTGCAAATAGTTAAAGTACAAAAGGGAAAATGAATAAACATAAATATGGGTTGTATTTACAATGGTGTTTGTTCTTCACTGGTTGCCCTTTTCTTGTGGCAACAGGTCACAAGTCTTGCTGCTGTGATGGCACACTGTGGTATTTCACCCAATAGATATGTGAGTTTATCAAAAGGTGTTTGTTTTCGAATTCTATGTGGGTCTGTGTAATCTGAGGGAAATATGTGTCTCTTATATGGTCATACATTTGGCAGGAGGTTAGGAGGTGCAGCTCAGTTTCCACCTCATTTTGTGGGCAGTGTGCACATAGCCTGTCTTCTCTTGAGAGCCAGGTCTGCCTATGGTGGCCTCTCTCAATAGCAAGGCTATGCTCACTGAGTCTGTACATAGTCAAAGCTTTCCTTAATTTTGGGTCAGTCACTGTGGTCAGGTATTCTACTACTGTTTACTCTCTGTTTAGAGCCAAATAGCATTCTAGTTTGCTCAGTTTTTTTGTTAATGCTTTCCAATGTGTCAAGTAATTATTCTTTTTGTTTTCTCATGATTTGGTTGGGTATAATTGTGTTGCTGTTCTGGGGCTCTGTGGGGTCTGTTTGTGTTAGTGAACAGAGCCCCAGGACCAGCTTGCTTAAGGGACTCTTCTCCAGGTTCATCTCTCTGTAGGTGATGGCTTTGTTATGGAAGGTTTAGGAATCGCTTCCTTTTAGGTGGTTGTAGAATTTAATGGCTTGTTTCTGGATTTTGATCATTAGCGGGTATCGGCGTAATTCTGCTCTGCATGCATTATTTTGTGTTTTACGTTGTACACAGAGGATATTTTTTGTAGAATTCTGCATGCAGTGTCAATTTAATGTTTTTTGCATTTTGTGAATCCAGGCTCTGTCGCAGCCGGCCGCGACCGGGAGACTCATGGGCGGCACACAATTGGCCCAGTGTCGTCCAGAGTAGGGGAGGGAATGGCCGGCAGGGATGTAGCTCAGTTGATAGAGCATGGCGTTTGCAACGCCAGGGTTGTGGGTTCGATTCCCACGGGGGGCCAGTATAAAAAAAAATATGTATTCACTAACTGTAAGTCGCTCTGGATAAGAGCGTCTGCTAAATGACGTAAATGTAAATGTAATGTAAATGTGAATTCTTGGTTGGTGAGCGGACCCCAGACCTCACAACCATAAAGGGCAATGGGTTCTATAACTCATGTGGTCAAGTATTTTTAGCCAGATCCAAATTGGTATGTCGAATGTTATGTTCCTCTTGACGGCATAGAAGGCCCTTCTTGCCTTTCAGATCGTTCACAGCTTTGTGGAAGTTACTTGTGGCTCTGATGTTTAGGCCAAGGTATGTATCGTTTTTTGTGTGCTGTAGGGCAACAGTGTATAGATGGAATTTGTATTTGTGGCCTCTCTCTCTCTGTCTTATAGCACAGTCTGGCCATCCATCCATTCACCTCATCTGCCCTATTTTAGCCTATATCCCAAGATGAAAGAGGACAGAGAGGTGTAGTCATTCTGCAATAGGGTTCCTGTCACTGCAATATGTTGAAAAGAGACAGAGTGAGACAGAGAAAATAGATAGAGAAGAGAAGAGTAAGACAAACAGAGAAAGTGTGAAACTGAGAGAAAAGTGATAGTGAGAAAAGAGACAGTGTGAGACAGAGCAAAAAGAGGAGTGAGACAGAGAGGTCCTGTCTTCACCCTCTCCTCCACAAGACCGTTAATCCCAGCATTCCAGGGGTCAGAGGTTATGTTAACCCTTGGTTCCATCCCCAGGGCCCAGACTCCCTCTTGGAGTCAACTCCCCCGACCCCTAACCCCTGTGATGTCACACAGAGGTATAGGGTCACAGGAGGTCACACAGGGTCACGGTCAAGACTTCTGTCTGGTTATCATCTTATTGTCGCTGTGCTGTGTGTTTGTGTGTGTGTGTGTGTGAAGCTGCTCAACACCATCCTGTCCTCATCTCATCCATCACCCTTGGTCCGTTCCAGACCGCCCCACTTAGACTGAGACTGACAACCAGTCGTCAATACAGAGACTTTTGATTAACCATCCGTCTGACTAGGGACTAGGACCACCTCCTCAGATGGTGAAGGAATGGAAGGGGAGGTGAGGTATGTAGAGCAGGCAGGTCACCCGTGATAGAAGTCAATGTTCGACATCCAACCATGTATGAGGACGTCGGGAGATGACGTGGAAACGGCCACTAGGGGCAACAGTGAGCGTTGTTATCTTTAACGGTTTTGCTATGTGGATGGAGATGGGGGATGGGCGTATGCATCCGTCTCTGATTCCAAAGGTTGCATGTTCGAAAGTTTGACGTTTGAGAAATATGGACCAACGTCTAATTCTGACGTGAGACTGTGAGAGCTTGTAGATGGTCTTTAGATTAGGTTGGTGTGTGTAGGGTGTCTATTGTGTGGCGGGGGGAGTCTGTGGGGGTGGGAGGTTGAGAGTGATGTGTGTGTGTGTGTGTGTATGTTTGCATGTACGTGCGTGCGTGCGTTTGCATACGTGTGTATAGCCTCCTTACTGTTATTTTATTCTACTGCTGCTCTTTAATTATTTGCTATTTTTATTTTTTACTTATCTATATTATACTTAGCACTTTTTTTTTGTTTTTTCTTAAAACTGCATGGTTGGTTAAGGGCTTGTAAGTAAGCATTTCACTGTAATGTCTACACCTGTTGTATTCGGCGCATGTGGCAAATAACATTTGATTTGATTTGATTTGTTGTCCACTACCAGTCCTTCATTCTGTGTTTTGTTCCGTGCCTTTTCACCTCTTGCCAGTGATTACCGGGAACGCATAGTGATATGTTTTTACAGAGTTATATGAATTCCATTTCATTATAAGAAAATAGATCGTAAACACAATGAAAGGTAAGGTTGAATCCAAGAAATGCAAGTCACTCTGTAACAATAAAAAACTCTGTCTTGTTCTGTAGAGGAGAAATATAGAAAATATATGACAATCCAAACGCTCCAGTACTACTGTGTGTGTGTGTGTGTCAGTGGAGGCTGGTGACTTGAAAAATGTAGGAGGATGGGAGACCCACGGTATAGGCACGGAACGCACAGAGACGACAAAGTGTGTTTCAAAGATCATCAAATACAAATGATTTTAACCTAAAGCATTTAATAAAGACATTTATAGTACAATATTATGGGGAATGGGAGTGAGAGGGCTACTTACAGTGTTGAAAAGGGATCACAGCAGTGATTGAATGAGGGTATGAGGCATGAGTTGAGGCGTTCAGAGGCTTGACCAGTGCAGGACAGGATTTGACTGGGAAGACAAAAAACAATAACACAACACACTACACAGTTAGACAAAAGAGCTAAGAATGAGTTAGTCCAAGCAAGGAGTAAAATCATTGATGTGTAATAATGTGATTGTGTTTGTGTATGTGATTGACTCTACATACAGTAATGAGAGAAAATTGATAGGGGTACTCATAGTGCTTGGAGGGGAAACATTCAACGTGCCAGTGGATGAGCGGGCATATAAGACGTGGCTTCAGTTCATGTCAGGAGAAAGTTGACAATGGTAGTGGAGTGGAGTAGTCATCACCTCTTAATCAGGGAACAGGAGGGGACTTAGTTGTAAATACAAATAGCAGATGCATTCCATTACAGCTGCACCATCGTAGGTTTGGACAATGAGTTTCTCTATGAAGTTAAACAGAAATCTCAAAATTCATGAAGTCAAACACAGACTGCGCATCTCGCCCACTTGACACATCAAAGTAGCCCAAGAAACGTTCCTGAATAAAGCCCTGATCATCCACATACCTGACGATAACTGTCAACTGCAAGCAGACTGGTGGCACCATAGGTCCCAGAGCGGTGGGGCAATTTCTACCCCCTGGGGCCTGGAGTTTTTCCTTATATGTTAACCTAACTATGAAAACTCTGGACCATATAAGGTATGACAGTGATTAGTCAGTTGTAAAAAGGTTTTATATGGGCTATGATGGGACCAGTTTTTCCTAATCAGGTCACATGGTTGTTTTTTTTTACTCAAAAAAACTCCTGGCCCTGGGGGGGATGAAAACCCTGTCAAACTGTAGCTACCTTATACTTGTTCATATAAATTATATTTAGACTAGATTAGGAGGGGGATTTCCTCTACCCAGACACATAGACAACAACTGATAGATAATAGAACTCACAGGGCTGAGCTTGGTTTATGCATGTTTGCATCATGCAGGCCTATGCAACTGTGGGCCTTATAAAAAATTTACTCACATCTGTCATCCCTATTATGTTGATTGATTAATTCCAGTTAATAATTTTGGATTGAAAACGTATAGGCAGCCTAGCCAGCCCAATTTTGAATATAAACTAAATGTGATCACATTCACATTTTCTCCTGACAGACAAATGGACTATGAATGCATAACGTTACCAATTAGTTTACCCTGACCAGATGGACAGGGTGCAAAGGCTGTATGCAGCTGCTCTTATTAGTAGCCTACAGTTGATCAGACTGAAAAATTGTATTGTTTTCATCCCATACAGCATGTCAGATTTCTAATGTTTAGGTGTAGCCTAGGCTGCTGCAACATGTTTTGCTTGTGTCTGTCCGGAGTGATTATGTGTCTTTGCTAAATAAATACCAGAGGAAAGTTGAAAGCATACTTGAGAGCACGTGAAATCATGCGCTGCATCAACCTCTCTCTTTAATCTAACTTTTAACGGATGACGCGATGGAAGCCATCAAATCATTCAGAATTGTTTTCGACATCCCAAAAAAGACAGTCATAAGTTCGATATGTTCAGCAAGTAAAGCATCGTAACGTGTAATTACCTCTGCAAGCTCCTTGTAGTTGCCCTTGATGGCGGAACTCTCCCTCTCGTCGTGACCTCTAAAAGCAAATTCTTGCATGACCAAAAACGCAGTGGTGTTGATAAACCGCTTGAGAACATCCCTGTTTCTTCTTACTATCTCGTTGTGTTGCGCAGTTTGAATACGCAGACCTTCGTCATAATCAATGCAGCTTCTTCCCACATGCTTGAATCTGATGTGGGCATTTATATACTCCCTGCTTTTGATCGATGTTCTTCAGGTCACTGTACCCACCTTTCCAAAAAGCAGGCAAGGCCAGCAATACAGGCGGCTTTATGAAAGGCTCCCTGTTAACCAGCTATACTGTTGATACCAGTTGGTATTGAACGCCCTCACCTTTTCATCCTTCTTCATGAAACTGATCTCAGGCAGAGGTCGACCCTCGATTTTAATTCGCACCTTTTCCGTGTACCCCAGAGAATGAAAGGGGTTCTTCAACAAAAAGTCCACAATATTTTCGGCAACGTTGGCCATTCTACCATTCTGGCAGAGAAAACTGCACACTTGCGCTTGTAGCTAGCTACTGAAGTTAGCAAGGCAAATTTAAATAAATTGCACTAACTGGACACAAAAATTAAGTTTTAAAACCAAGAAAAGAAATTATAATATACCTCCTCCATCTCCTGTAATTTGAAAAAACTAATTTGAATTTAATAATATCCAAATAATGGTCAACTATCACTCTTCACCTTTAAACTCTATCCAACAATGTCACCAAGCTTCTCAACACATAGAACCCCCATAATGCTCTGTGGCACAATCCCAATACAACACACTAGGTTCATTCTCTGACCCTAATTCTATGATTGGATGGACAACATGTCAGTTCATACTGCAAAAGCTTTGATTGGTTGGAGGACGTCCTCCGGAAGTGGTCATAATTACCATGTATGTCTATGGAAGGGGGTGAGGCCTACGAACCTCCTAGGTTTTGTATTGAAGTCAATGTAGCCAGAGGAGGAAGGAAGCTAGCTGTCCTCCGGCTACACCATGGTGCTACCCCAGACAGTGCTGTTGAAGTTACTGTAGACCTTCATTGCAAAACATTGTATTTTAATCAATTATTTGGTGACATATTAATATATTTATTATAGTTTTATCTAAAAAGGATGACTTTTTTAAGGTGTCACTATTTAATAAAATAAGAAATTTCACTGAGGAGGATGGTCCTCCCCTTCCTCCTCTGAGGAGCCTCCACTGGTGTGTGTATGTGTGTGTGTGTGTGTGTGTGTGTGTGTGTGTGTGTGTGTGTGCTTGCATGTGTGGGTGTGTGTGTGCCTTCCTCTGTGTGTGTGTATTGCAGGGGGAGGTGGGTGGGAGGTGTAGGGATCACGGTTCCTCTCACTGCTCTGCACCCCTCTCGCTTCCTCTCTCCCATCTCTCTCTCTGCGGTGGGGGCGTTTATCAGACCACTAAGTGGCTATAACAAAAGCAATGCTCCCTGGGAGAGGACCTGACAGCAGTTTTCCCCGTATCGATCGCCTGCGCTCGCTCTGAATGCTCCAGTTTATGGCAAAAGAGTTCACGACACCGCAGTCACAAAGTCAATACCGTGATAAATACTCCCCCTCCGCTGGTCCCTTGTCCAGCACTTTACCAGGCATTTGCCCTGACAGTTATTTATCCTAATACAGTAAATCCACTGAGCAAAGGAGGAAGGAAGGGGAAAAATAGACTCCTCGGCTGAATTTATGAACCCAGGTTGGCCAAGTTTACTTAATTTAAAGACGAGTTATAAACACGATGGGGTCAGTGCTAGTGGAGAGGATGTCCTGGTAAATGTATTGTTTTTTTCCATGGCTCTGGGGAGCAATGTTTCTTAGTCAGTGAGTTTATGGGTATGTAAAATGTGTATATGAGCACGTTCAGACATACGCATGCACAGAGAGAGAGAGAGAAAGAGCTTGTGCCATGAACACACAGACATACAGTATGTCCATCCTTTGTTGAATATGTAGCCTAAGCTATTTTACTGTAGGTGTTGATGTTTGGTAGGCTGTTCATTTTCTGGTCGTTTTCTCTCTTCCTCAATAGATGTTTAATATATCTTGTTGTTTTTCCTCGAATTGGAATAATAAAAAGCGAATTAAAATCAGGGATTAAAGCTTACTGTTGAAGCGCAGGGCCAAGTTCCATCTCCAACTTTATACACATGTTCACCGTATTGCACAAAGTCAAAGATCCCTGCACAACCATTTTCAGCAAATTAGGGAATATGAAGGTTTAGTTATTTGGAAGAGGTTCCTGCCTTATCACTAATCCAACATGTTAAATCATTTTACAGTTAAAAGTACCTATATCCCATGCTGCATTTGCTACGAAACACACTGATCAACATAGCAAATTATGTGGATGGAAATTGCAACGCTACTATTAATGAAAATTGTTCAATTATTATAAATATAGTGAGATTAATATTTGTCACTATTAGGTCAATGTGTAGAATTGAGTGCCAAATCATCTTGTTTAGCATAACTCCTAAATCTTATTACAAATGTAACAAATATATTAAAAAGTGATTTATGTATACATTCACTAAGATCACGCTCTCTTTCCTTGTCATTACTTTAAAAAATGAACATTTCTAAATGTCTTACCTAGCTATCATCATGTGGTTGTCGACGGAATGAAAAGTTGGTCTTCCAGAGTTGCCTGTCCTCCATAGCAGACGCAATCTCCTTCTCCTCCAATCTGATTTCTTGGATAAATAAAGGTTACATAATATCAGTGTCTGTCATGTTGTTATCCATATCTGTTCATTCTGTTCATCTCCAGGTCAACATGCTGACAGAGCCATCAGCAGTGAGAGACCCTGAATGCATCCCAAATGGCACCCTATTCCCTGAGGGCCCTGGTCAAAAGTAATGGACTATATAGGGAATAGCTTGCCATTTGGGACACAGCCCCTGTCTGTAGCGACAGCCCTGAAGGCCTGAACAGGTCCATGTGATGTCAGGATGTGTTTTAGCCCAGAGAGGAAGGAAAGCTAATGGCAGGCAGCATATCAGTGGCTTTCTAGTGGCTTTATATCCACAATGAGGAGGGTAACTCCTCATTGGAGGTAGAGATTTAGAGTAAGAGAAGAAGAAGGAGGTAGAGATTTAGAGTAAGAGAAGAAGAAGGAGGTAGAGATTTAGAGTAAGAGAAGAAGAAGGAGGTAGAGATTTAGAGTAAGAGAAGAAGAAGGAGGTAGAGATTTAGAGTAAGAGAAGAAGAAGGAGGTAGAGATTTAGAGTAGGAGAAGAAGAAGGAGGTAGAGATTTAGAGTAAGAGAAGAAGAAGGAGGTAGATATTTAGAGTAAGAGAAGAAGAAGGAGGTAGAGATTTAGAGTAAGAGAAGAAGAAGGAGGTAGAGATTTAGAGTAGGAGAAGAAGAAGGAGGTAGAGATTTAGAGTAAGAGAAGAAGAAGGAGGTAGAGATTTAGAGTAAGAGAAGAAGAAGGAGGTAGAGATTTAGAGTAAGAGAAAAAGAAGGAGGTAGAGATTTAGAGTAAGAGAAGAAGAAGGAGGTAGAGATTTAGAGTAAGAGAAGAAGAAGGAGGTAGAGATTTAGAGTAAGAGAAGAAGAAGGAGGTAGAGATTTAGAGTAAGAGAAGAAGAAGGAGGTAGAGATTTAGAGTAGGAGAAGAAGAAGGAGGTAGAGATTTAGAGTAAGAGAAGAAGAAGGAGGTAGAGATTTAGAGTAAGAGAAGAAGAAGGAGGTAGAGATTTAGAGTAAGAGAAGAAGAAGGAGGTAGAGATTTAGAGTAAGAGAAAAAGAAGGAGGTAGAGATTTAGAGTAAGAGAAGAAGAAGGAGGTAGAGATTTAGAGTAAGAGAAGAAGAAGGAGGTAGAGATTTAGAGTAGGAGAAGAAGAAGGAGGTAGAGATTTAGAGTAAGAGAAGAAGAAGGAGGTAGAGATTTAGAGTAGGAGAAGAAGAAGGAGGTAGAGATTTGTAATAAGGGAAGAAGAAGAGGTGAATCAAATGCAGTAATCAAACTGAACATGCTAGTGAGCGTGCCAGCAGTTCTATACTGTACTTGCATATGTGTGTGCTTGCATACTGTATGTGTGTGTGTTTCTGCTTGTGTGTGTGTGTGTGTGTGTGTGTGTGCACGTGTGTATCCCGTGCCAGGGTGCAACCATGCAGGGCAGCAGTCCTGTTGTTCTCCCAGGTCTCTTGGGGTGAGAGGGACACTCCTTCTGATAACTCTGTTTCACCCTGCTGCACTGCACTGAGGGCCTGCCAAGACCCCCGCCCGCCCGCACCGCCTCCCCCCCTTCTGTCTGTCTGTCTCCCCCTGCCTAACCCGCCACCCTCCCTCAACCTGCCACACAGTACAGCCCTTTCCACAGGGTAGGATTTGGGTCCTGTAGGGTTAGGGTTAAGTTCAGGCATTAACTCCAAATTCTTACGGTTAGGCATTAACTCCGAATGTTTAAGGTAAGGGTTAAGGTTTGGGATAGGCTTAAAACCAAAATATAAGAAACAACTTTCTATCGCTGGATTCAAACTTGCAACCTTTGGAATCAGAGGCAGATGCTTACGCTCGTCCACCATCCCCATCCACAACACCCTATCAAAACCAAAACCAGCACATACTGTTGCCCCGAATGGCTGGTTTCCACATCATCTCTCGACATCCTCAGACACAGATGGACGACAAATACTGACTTGTATCACGGGTGACCTGGCTGCCCAAATCATCACCCCTACACACACACAGAGAGAGACACACACACAAAGATACAGAATCAGAGATACACTGACGCACACACACACACACACATTACACACACACATACACACACAAACATACACAAGCTGCCTCCTCAGGCCTCAAATTAACAACCCTCCTGCTAGAGACACCATAGCGAGCCAAAATCACAAGATCATCATCAAATTATCAAATCATCCTCTTTCCAACCAGCTTCCTAAACCATAGGCATAGACTTTCACACCACTCAATAATACATAGAAACAATTTCACTATCCTACTCACAAACAATTAGGCCTACTGCTCATGGTTATAACAGTGAACATGCTTCTGCCTCGTGTCAGTGTGTCTCCCTATAGTCCAAATCACCAGAAGGCCCCTGCAGTACTTCCACTACGGAGGGCCAGTTTATCCACCCAGCAACCCAACCTCTCTTCTAATCCCCTACTTTTCTCCTCTTCCTCTTTTCTCCCAGACCTGAGAGTGCCATTCCCAGAAGAGAGCACCTATTCATGTTC
>NW_028164861.1:0-3000 GCF_964263955.1 Coregonus lavaretus
CATCTGACATTGATAAAGCCTCTCAACAGCCGGGCCCTTTCTCTTCCTACCCCCCCTGTGTGTGTGTGGGGGGGTTGGGGGGGGGGGGGGGGGGGGGGGTGTATGGTTGTGGGGGTTCTTGGTATACTAGGTTGGTATACTAGGGTTACTTGGTATACAAGGCTTTTAGGTGTATATTTGAGGATGCTTTAATGTATTTTCCCCTGCACTGTTTCCTCTCCCATCCCCCTGTGTGAGTGTTAGTGTGTGTACTTCCTGTGCGTTCTCATTTTTTCCTGTACCCTGCGGCTGTGGCTCTTAATCCAACAGAGTAAGGTGAGCTTGTCTCCTCCTCTGACACCTCCCCTCAGTCTTCCTCCATTCCATCCAGAGCAGGAAGCACATTTGCATTGTATTACTGGTTCAGCTTGCATCATCACATCTGTCTCCATGACAACCGTACGTAGCGCAACCCATGATCACATGTAATCTGCAGGCCCAGCCATGCTGCACTACCAAGGGTAGACCTGGTTAACTTATACCATAGCATATTTATTTAACGTTATATTTGTTTAATAATGCATAGCGCGAGAGAGGGTGTGGCGGTGTCAGTGGGTATGCAGGGCTTGACGGGAGGCCTAGGCACAGAGACAGCAGGATACAGGGCTTTCTCAGCCCTCCCACCCACCTCCAGAAGCAACCTAGTTAACTCAGTAAATACCAGGCAGGTCGTGCTTGTGTGCGTTTTTATATTAAACGTGTCTGTGTGTGTATTTTGTCCTCTCACTGTGATTCCTCCTCTCCGTCTCCCTCTTTGTGTGTCAGATGGGGAGTGGTGTGTTTGTGTGTTTCTACGTCTCTGCTCCTCTATGGAGGGCTGGTGAAAGTAATTAGAGGAGCAGCAGAGAAAGGAAACAGGGATAAGAGTGAAGACCCACCACTGCCTCTAAACTGAACACACACACATACATTACTCAGGCACCTCAGACCATTCACACAAAGTACTGGCTTTCAGAAAAAAATTTAAGAATGAAACAGTTAGAGCCACTTGTTTGGTTGGTTAATTTGTCCAGCAGTAAGGCCTGAGCATGAGTAGCATAGGCCTCCAGTTTTTATTTTAGGTTTTTTGTGGAAGGAAGAAACCTTGAGAGGAACCAAACGCTGTTCAGAGTTAAAGATGACTTACGGATGTCTATGTCTCTAACTATCCCACATCATCTTTCTATCCCTCCCACCCATCCTACTGTTTGACAGAAGCAGCAGAACAAACAAATGGCTTTAAAGCTCCTGTGTTATTAGGATATGTAAATGTGTGTTGTTAGTAGAAACAGTGTGAGCGAAAGCTAATTTCTAAGCAGGCTGTCATAGTGGAGAGAGAGAGCCGGAGAAGGTACTGAAGGCAGCGAGCGGAGTGGAGGCAGGCAGCGCTGGGCTAATGGCACCCAGACTGCTCCTATAAGGCAGCGCATCCATTACAACACACATTATTGCCACATAATGGCTTATTTGTTGGCTGGAAAAATTGCCAAGGCGTCTGGATGAAAGAGGAGAGTGAGAGAGTGACAGAGAGATAGAGCGACGAGGAGGAAGAATGCAGTGCCTTGGATGAGCTCAGATCATTTGGAATTGAGTTACACAGGTTATGATTAGTTTCTTTTCAAGTTGTTGATTTTTCTTTTCTCTTTTTTCATTCTCTCCCTCCAGCCCTTGTTAGTTTAGATGTCATGAGGACGTCTTTAATGACAGGGGGAAGTTGTCTTCTTCTCTGATGATCTCACTTGTTTTGGGTTAGAGAGGATATCTGTCATACCATAATTCTGTCTCTGTGATGTGATTGGAGGGTTGGATAAGTATTATCCATGTTTACGGTTATGCTACAGTTGAAGTCGGAAGATTACATACACCTTAGCCAAATACATTTAAACTCAGTTTTAATCCTAGTAAACATTCCCTGTCTTAGGTCAGTTAGGATCACCACTTTATTTTAAAAATGTGAAATGTCAGAATAATAGTAGAGAGAATGATTTTTTTCAGCTTTTATTTCTTTAATCACATTCCCAGTGAGTCAGAAGTTTACATACACTCAATTAGTATTTGGTAGCATTGCCTTTAAATTGTTTAACTTAGGTCAAACATTTTGGTTAGCCTTCCGCAAGCTTCCCACAATAAGTTGGGTGAATTTTGGCCCATTCCTCCTGACAGAGCTGGTGTAACTGAGTCAGGTTTGTAGGCCTCCTTGCTTGCACACGCTTTTTCAGTTCTGCCCACACATTTTCTATAGGATTGAGGTCAGGGCTTTGTAATGGCCACTCCAATACCTTGACTTTGTTGTCCTTAAGCCATTTTGCCACAACTTTGGAAGTATGCTTGGGGTCATTGTCCATTTGGAAGACCCATTTGCGACCAAGCTTTAACTTCCTGACGGATGTCTTGAGATGTTGCTTCAATATATCCACATCATTTTCCTTCCTCATGATGCCATCTTTTTTGTGTAGGGCACCAGTCCCTCCTATAGCAAAGCACCCCCACAGCATGATGGGATGGTGTTCTTCGGCTTGCAAGTCACCCCTTTTCCCTCCAAACATAACGATGGTCATTATGGCCAAACAGTTCTATTTTTGTTTTATCAGACCAGAGGACATTTCTCCAAAAAGTACGATCTTTGTCCCCATGTGCAGTTGCAAACCGTAGTCTGGCTTTTTTATGGCGGTTTTGGAGCAGTGGCTTCTTCCTTGCTGAGCGGCCTTTCAGGTTATGTCGATATAGGACTTGTTTTACTGTGGATATAGATACTTTTGTACCTGTTTCCTCCAGCATCTTCACAAGGTCCTTTGCTGTTGTTCTGGGATTGATTTGCACTTTCCGCACCAAAGTGCGTTCATCTCTAGGAGACAGAACACGTCTCCTTCCTGAGCGGTATGACGGCTGCGTGGTCCCATGGTGTTTATACTTGCGTACTATTGTTTGTACAGATGAACGTGGTACCTTCAGGCGGTTGGAAATTGCTCCGAAGGATGAACC
>NW_028164860.1:0-52623 GCF_964263955.1 Coregonus lavaretus
AATACCCTCCAAACAGCTGTAGGAATACCCTCCAAACAGGCTGTAAAATACCCTCCAAAAAAGCTGTAGAATACCCTCCAAACAGATGTAAAATACCCTCCAAACAGCTGTAGAATACCCTCCAAACAGCTGTAGAAATACCCTCCAAACAGCTGTAAAATACCCTCCAAACAGCTGTAAAATACCCTCCAAACAGCTGTAGAATACCCTCCAAACAGCTGTAGAATACCCTCCAAACAGCTGTAGAATACCCTCCAAACAGCTTAGAATACCCTCCAACAGCTGTAGAATACCCTCCAAACAGCTGTAGAATACCCTCCAAACAGCTGTAAAATACCCTCCAAACAGCTGTAGAATACCCTCCAAACAGCTGTAAGAATACCCTCCAAACAGCTGTAGAATACCCTCCAAACAGCTGTAGAATACCCTCCAAACAGCTGTAGAATACCCTCCAAACAGCTGTAGAATACCCTCCAAACAGCTGTAGAATACCCTCCAAACAGCTGTAAAATACCCTCCAAACAGCTGTAGAATACCCTCCAAACAGCTGTGAATACCCTCCAAACAGCTGTAGAATACCCTCCAAACAGCTGTAGAATACCCTCCAAACAGCTGTAGAATACCCTCCAAACAGCTGTAGAATACCCTCCAAACAGCTGTAGAATACCCTCCAAACAGCTGTAGAATACCCTCCAAACAGCTGTAAAATACCCTCCAAACAGCTGTAAGAATACCCTCCAAACAGCTGTAGAATACCCTCCAAACAGCTGTAGAATACCCTCCAAACAGCTGTAGAATACCCTCCAAACAGCTGTAAGAATACCCTCCAAACAGCTGTAGAATACCCTCCAAACAGCTGTAGAATACCCTCCAAACAGCTGTAGAATACCCTCCAAACAGCTGTAGAATACCCTCCAAACAGCTGTAGAATACCCTCCAAACAGCTGTAGAATACCCTCCAAACAGCTGTAGAATACCCTCCAAACAGCTGTAGAATACCCTCCAAACAGCTGTAGAATACCCTCCAAACAGCTGTAGAAATACCCTCCAAACAGCTGTAGAATACCCTCCAAACAGCTGTAGAATACCCTCCAAACAGCTGTAGAATACCCTCCAAACAGCTGTAGAATACCCTCCAAACAGCTGTAAAATACCCTCCAAACAGCTGTAGAATACCCTCCAAACAGCTGTAGAATACCCTCCAAACAGCTGTAGAATACCCTCCAAACAGCTGTAGAATACCCTCCAAACAGCTGTAAAATACCCTCCAAACAGCTGTAGAATACCCTCCAAACAGCTGTAGAATACCCTCCAAACAGCTGTAGAATACCCTCCAAACAGCTGTAGAATACCCTCCAAACAGCTGTAGAATACCCTCCAAACAGCTGTAAAATACCCTCCAAACAGCTGTAGAATACCCTCCAAACAGCTGTAGAATACCCTCCAAACAGCTGTAGAATACCCTCCAAACAGCTGTAGAATACCCTCCAAACAGCTGTAAAATACCCTCCAAACAGCTGTAGAAATCCCTACCTCCAAACAGCTGTAGAATACCCTCCAAACAGCTGTAGAATACCCTCCAAACAGCTGTAGAATACCCTCCAAACAGCTGTAGAATACCCTCCAAACAGCTGTAGAAATACCCTCCAAACAGCTGTAGAATACCCTCCAAACAGCTGTAGAATACCCTCCAAACAGCTGTAAAATACCCTCCAAACAGCTGTAAAATACCCTCCAAACAGCTGTAAAATACCCTCCAAACAGCTGTAGAATA
This sequence comes from Coregonus lavaretus, assembly GCF_964263955.1. Taxonomy (NCBI): domain Eukaryota; kingdom Metazoa; phylum Chordata; class Actinopteri; order Salmoniformes; family Salmonidae; genus Coregonus; species Coregonus lavaretus. Next base: position 1,775 of record NW_028164860.1, read on the forward strand.
CCCTCCAAACAGCTGTAGAATACCCTCCAAACAGCTGTAGAATACCCTCCAAACAGCTGTAAAATACCCTCCAAACAGCTGTAAAATACCCTCCAAACAGCTGTAGAATACCCTCCAAACAGCTGTAGAATACCCTCCAAACAGCTGTAGAATACCCTCCAAACAGCTGTAGAATACCCTCCAAACAGCTGTAGAATACCCTCCAAACAGCTGTAGAAATACCCTCCAAACAGCTGTAGAATACCCTCCAAACAGCTGTAGAATACCCTCCAAACAGCTGTAGAATACCCTCCAAACAGCTGTAGAATACCCTCCAAACAGCTGTAAAATACCCTCCAAACAGCTGTAGAATACCCTCCAAACAGCTGTAGAATACCCTCCAAACAGCTGTAGAATACCCTCCAAACAGCTGTAGAATACCCTCCAAACAGCTGTAGAATACCCTCCAAACAGCTGTAGAATACCCTCCAAACAGCTGTAGAATACCCTCCAAACAGCTGTAGGAATACCCTCCAAACAGCTGTAAAATACCCTCCAAACAGCTGTAGAATACCCTCCAAACAGCTGTAGAATACCCTCCAAACAGCTGTAAATACCCTCCAAACAGCTGTAGAATACCCTCCAAACAGCTGTAGAATACCCTCCAAACAGCTGTAGAATACCCTCCAAACAGCTGTAAAATACCCTCCAAACAGCTGTAGAATACCCTCCAAACAGCTGTAGAATACCCTCCAAACAGCTGTAAAATACCCTCCAAACAGCTGTAGAATACCCTCCAAACAGCTGTAGAATACCCTCCAAACAGCTGTAGAATACCCTCCAAACAGCTGTAAATACCCTCCAAACAGCTGTAGAATACCCTCCAAACAGCTGTAGAATACCCTCCAAACAGCTGTAAAATACCCTCCAAACAGCTGTAGAATACCCTCCAAACAGCTGTAGAATACCCTCCAAACAGCTGTAGAATACCCTCCAAACAGCTGTAGAATACCCTCCAAACAGCTGTAGAATACCCTCCAAACAGCTGTAGAATACCCTCCAAACAGCTGTAGAATACCCTCCAAACAGCTGTAGAATACCCTCCAAACAGCTGTAGAATACCCTCCAAACAGCTGTAGAATACCCTCCAAACAGCTGTAGAATACCCTCCAAACAGCTGTAGAATACCCTCCAAACAGCTGTAGAATACCCTCCAAACAGCTGTAGAATACCCTCCAAACAGCTGTAAAATACCCTCCAAACAGCTGTAAAATACCCTCCAAACAGCTGTAGAATACCCTCCAAACAGCTGTAGAATACCCTCCAAACAGCTGTAAAATACCCTCCAAACAGCTGTAGAATACCCTCCAAACAGCTGTAGAATACCCTCCAAACAGCTGTAGAATACCCTCCAAACAGCTGTAGAATACCCTCCAAACAGCTGTAGAATACCCTCCAAACAGCTGTAGAATACCCTCCAAACAGCTGTAGAATACCCTCCAAACAGCTGTAGAATACCCTCCAAACAGCTGTAGAATACCCTCCAAACAGCTGTAAAATACCCTCCAAACAGCTGTAAAATACCCTCCAAACAGCTGTAGAATACCCTCCAAACAGCTGTAGAATACCCTCCAAACAGCTGTAAAATACCCTCCAAACAGCTGTAGAATACCCTCCAAACAGCTGTAGAATACCCTCCAAACAGCTGTAGAATACCCTCCAAACAGCTGTAGAATACCCTCCAAACAGCTGTAGAATACCCTCCAAACAGCTGTAAAATACCCTCCAAACAGCTGTAAAATACCCTCCAAACAGCTGTAGAATACCCTCCAAACAGCTGTAGAATACCCTCCAAACAGCTGTAAAATACCCTCCAAACAGCTGTAGAATACCCTCCAAACAGCTGTAAAATACCCTCCAAACAGCTGTAAAATACCCTCCAAACAGCTGTAGAATACCCTCCAAACAGCTGTAGAATACCCTCCAAACAGCTGTAGAATACCCTCCAAACAGCTGTAGAATACCCTCCAAACAGCTGTAGAATACCCTCCAAACAGCTGTAGAATACCCTCCAAACAGCTGTAGAATACCCTCCAAACAGCTGTAGAATACCCTCCAAACAGCTGTAAAATACCCTCCAAACAGCTGTAGAATACCCTCCAAACAGCTGTAGAATACCCTCCAAACAGCTGTAGAATACCCTCCAAACAGCTGTAGAATACCCTCCAAACAGCTGTAAAATACCCTCCAAACAGCTGTAGAATACCCTCCAAACAGCTGTAGAATACCCTCCAAACAGCTGTAAAATACCCTCCAAACAGCTGTAGAATACCCTCCAAACAGCTGTAAAATACCCTCCAAACAGCTGTAGAATACCCTCCAAACAGCTGTAGAATACCCTCCAAACAGCTGTAGAATACCCTCCAAACAGCTGTAGAATACCCTCCAAACAGCTGTAGAATACCCTCCAAACAGCTGTAGAATACCCTCCAAACAGCTGTAGAATACCCTCCAAACAGCTGTAGAATACCCTCCAAACAGCTGTAGAATACCCTCCAAACAGCTGTAGAATACCCTCCAAACAGCTGTAAAATACCCTCCAAACAGCTGTAGAATACCCTCCAAACAGCTGTAAAATACCCTCCAAACAGCTGTAGAATACCCTCCAAACAGCTGTAGAATACCCTCCAAACAGCTGTAGAATACCCTCCAAACAGCTGTAGAATACCCTCCAAACAGCTGTAGAATACCCTCCAAACAGCTGTAAAATACCCTCCAAACAGCTGTAGAATACCCTCCAAACAGCTGTAAAATACCCTCCAAACAGCTGTAAAATACCCTCCAAACAGCTGTAGAATACCCTCCAAACAGCTGTAGAATACCCTCCAAACAGCTGTAAAATACCCTCCAAACAGCTGTAGAATACCCTCCAAACAGCTGTAGAATACCCTCCAAACAGCTGTAAAATACCCTCCAAACAGCTGTAAAATACCCTCCAAACAGCTGTAGAATACCCTCCAAACAGCTGTAAAATACCCTCCAAACAGCTGTAGAATACCCTCCAAACAGCTGTAAAATACCCTCCAAACAGCTGTAAAATACCCTCCAAACAGCTGTAGAATACCCTCCAAACAGCTGTAGAATACCCTCCAAACAGCTGTAGAATACCCTCCAAACAGCTGTAGAATACCCTCCAAACAGCTGTAGAATACCCTCCAAACAGCTGTAGAATACCCTCCAAACAGCTGTAGAATACCCTCCAAACAGCTGTAAAATACCCTCCAAACAGCTGTAGAATACCCTCCAAACAGCTGTAGAAATACCCTCCAAACAGCTGTAGAATACCCTCCAAACAGCTGTAAAATACCCTCCAAACAGCTGTAGGAATACCCTCCAAACAGCTGTAGAATACCCTCCAAACAGCTGTAGAATACCCTCCAAACAGCTGTAGAATACCCTCCAAACAGCTGTAAAATACCCTCCAAACAGCTGTAGAATACCCTCCAAACAGCTGTAAAATACCCTCCAAACAGCTGTAAAATACCCTCCAAACAGCTGTAAAATACCCTCCAAACAGCTGTAGAATACCCTCCAAACAGCTGTAGAATACCCTCCAAACAGCTGTAAAATACCCTCCAAACAGCTGTAAAATACCCTCCAAACAGCTGTAAAATACCCTCCAAACAGCTGTAGAATACCCTCCAAACAGCTGTAGAATACCCTCCAAACAGCTGTAGAATACCCTCCAAACAGCTGTAGAATACCCTCCAAACAGCTGTAGAATACCCTCCAAACAGCTGTAGAATACCCTCCAAACAGCTGTAGAATACCCTCCAAACAGCTGTAGAATACCCTCCAAACAGCTGTAGAATACCCTCCAAACAGCTGTAGAATACCCTCCAAACAGCTGTAGAATACCCTCCAAACAGCTGTAGAATACCCTCCAAACAGCTGTAGAATACCCTCCAAACAGCTGTAGAATACCCTCCAAACAGCTGTAAAATACCCTCCAAACAGCTGTAGAATACCCTCCAAACAGCTGTAAAATACCCTCCAAACAGCTGTAAAATACCCTCCAAACAGCTGTAAAATACCCTCCAAACAGCTGTAAAATACCCTCCAAACAGCTGTAAAATACCCTCCAAACAGCTGTAGAATACCCTCCAAACCAGCTGTAGAATACCCTCCAAACAGCTGTAGAATACCCTCCAAACAGCTGTAGAATACCCTCCAAACAGCTGTAGAATACCCTCCAAACAGCTGTAGAATACCCTCCAAACAGCTGTAAAATACCCTCCAAACAGCTGTAAAATACCCTCCAAACAGCTGTAGAATACCCTCCAAACAGCTGTAGAATACCCTCCAAACAGCTGTAGAATACCCTCCAAACAGCTGTAGAATACCCTCCAAACAGCTGTAGAATACCCTCCAAACAGCTGTAAAATACCCTCCAAACAGCTGTAGAATACCCTCCAAACAGCTGTAGAATACCCTCCAAACAGCTGTAGAATACCCTCCAAACAGCTGTAGAATACCCTCCAAACAGCTGTAGAATACCCTCCAAACAGCTGTAAAATACCCTCCAAACAGCTGTAGAATACCCTCCAAACAGCTGTAGAATACCCTCCAAACAGCTGTAGAATACCCTCCAAACAGCTGTAGAATACCCTCCAAACAGCTGTAGAATACCCTCCAAACAGCTGTAAAATACCCTCCAAACAGCTGTAGAATACCCTCCAAGCAGCTGTAAAATACCCTCCAAACAGCTGTAAAATACCCTCCAAACAGCTGTAGAATACCCTCCAAACAGCTGTAAAATACCCTCCAAACAGCTGTAGAATACCCTCCAAACAGCTGTAGAATACCCTTCAAACAGCTGTAGAATACCCTCCAAACAGCTGTAAAATACCCTCCAAACAGCTGTAGAATACCCTCCAAACAGCTGTAGAATACCCTCCAAACAGCTGTAAAATACCCTCCAAACAGCTGTAGAATACCCTCCAAACAGCTGTAGAATACCCTCCAAACAGCTGTAAAATACCCTCCAAACAGCTGTAGAATACCCTCCAAACAGCTGTAGAATACCCTCCAAACAGCTGTAGAATACCCTCCAAACAGCTGTAGAATACCCTCCAAACAGCTGTAGAATACCCTCCAAACAGCTGTAAAATACCCTCCAAACAGCTGTAGAATACCCTCCAAACAGCTGTAGAATACCCTCCAAACAGCTGTAGAATACCCTCCAAACAGCTGTAGAATACCCTCCAAACAGCTGTAAAATACCCTCCAAACAGCTGTAGAATACCCTCCAAACAGCTGTAGATACCCTCCAAACAGCTGTAGAATACCCTCCAAACAGCTGTAGAATACCCTCCAAACAGCTGTAGAATACCCTCCAAACAGCTGTAGAATACCCTACAAACAGCTGTAAAATACCCTCCAAACAGCTGTAAAATACCCTCCAAACAGCTGTAGAATACCCTCCAAACAGCTGTAAAATACCCTCCAAACAGCTGTAAAATACCCTCCAAACAGCTGTAGAATACCCTCCAAACAGCTGTAGAATACCCTCCAAACAGCTGTAGAATACCCTCCAAACAGCTGTAAAATACCCTCCAAACAGCTGTAAAATACCCTCCAAAACAGCTGTAGAATACCTTCCAAACAGCTGTAGAATACCCTCCAAACAGCTGTAAAATACCCTCCAAACAGCTGTAAAATACCCTCCAAACAGCTGTAGAATACCCTCCAAACAGCTGTAAAATACCCTCCAAACAGCTGTAGAATACCCTCCAAACAGCTGTAGAATACCCTCCAAACAGCTGTAGAATACCCTCCAAACAGCTGTAGAATACCCTCCAAACAGCTGTAAAATACCCTCCAAACAGCTGTAGAATACCCTCCAAACAGCTGTAGAATACCCTCCAAACAGCTGTAGAATACCCTCAAACAGCTGTAGAATACCCTCCAAACAGCTGTAAAATACCCTCCAAACAGCTGTAGAATACCCTCCAAACAGCTGTAAAATACCCTCCAAACAGCTGTAGAATACCCTCCAAACAGCTGTAGAATACCCTCCAAACAGCTGTAAAATACCCTCCAAACAGCTGTAAAATACCCTCCAAACAGCTGTAAAATACCCTCCAAACAGCTGTAAAATACCCTCCAAACAGCTGTAGAATACCCTCCAAACAGCTGTAAAATACCCTCCAAACAGCTGTAAAATACCCTCCAAACAGCTGTAGAATACCCTCCAAACAGCTGTAGAATACCCTCCAAACAGCTGTAAAATACCCTACAAACAGCTGTAAAATACCCTCCAAACAGCTGTAGAATACCCTCCAAACAGCTGTAAAATACCCTACAAACAGCTGTAAAATACCCTCCAAACAGCTGTAGAATACCCTCCAAACAGCTGTAGAATACCCTCCAAACAGCTGTAAAATACCCTACAAACAGCTGTAAAATACCCTCCAAACAGCTGTAGAATACCCTCCAAACAGCTGTAAAATACCCTCCAAACAGCTGTAAAATACCCTCCAAACAGCTGTAGAATACCCTCCAAACAGCTGTAAAATACCCTCCAAACAGCTGTAAAATACCCTCCAAACAGCTGTAGAATACCCTCCAAACAGCTGTAAAATACCCTCCAAACAGCTGTAAAATACCCTCCAAACAGCTGTAAAATACCCTCCAAACAGCTGTAGAATACCCTCCAAACAGCTGTAAAATACCCTCCAAACAGCTGTAAAATACCCTCCAAACAGCTGTAGAATACCCTCCAAACAGCTGTAAAATACCCTCCAAACAGCTGTAGAATACCCTCCAAACAGCTGTAGAATACCCTCCAAACAGCTGTAGAATACCCTCCAAACAGCTGTAAAATACCCTCCAAACAGCTGTAGAATACCCTCCAAACAGCTGTAGAATACCCTCCAAACAGCTGTAAAATACCCTCCAAACAGCTGTAGAATACCCTCCAAACAGCTGTAAAATACCCTCCAAACAGCTGTAAAATACCCTCCAAACAGCTGTAAAATACCCTCCAAACAGCTGTAAAATACCCTCCAAACAGCTGTAGAATACCCTCCAAACAGCTGTAGAATACCCTCCAAACAGCTGTAAAATACCCTCCAAACAGCTGTAAAATACCCTCCAAACAGCTGTAGAATACCCTCCAAACAGCTGTAGAATACCCTCCAAACAGCTGTAGAATACCCTCCAAACAGCTGTAAAATACCCTCCAAACAGCTGTAGAATACCCTCCAAACAGCTGTAGAATACCCTCATAAAAGCTGTAAATCTTGTTATATTAAATACTAAAGCTATCGACCTATCCCCAGGTGTGGGATGGTCGTTTCTCCAGCACAGTGTTAGTAACCATCCTGGTCCGGGAAGCGATGGACAGCGGCCTCCTCTTCTCCCTCCCCCTCTACTCCTCCTCCGTTGCCGAGAACGATGGCAACATTTCCATAGTGACCGTGGTGAACGCAGTGGGGCACCGGCTTAACGAGCCGCTGAAGTACACACTGCTGAATGCCGGCGGTCGCTTCACGGTGCGTCCGACTTCCGGAGTGGTCCTGACCATGGGAATACCGTTCGACCGCGAGGAGCAGGACAGCTATGAACTGGTGGTCGAAGCCAGCAGAGTGTACGACCGACTGAGGGTTGCTAGAGTTACTGTCAAGGTTCAGGTGGGTACAGGGTGTGTGGCCGGTGTGTGTTTGAGAGACAGAAAGAAATAGAGAGAGAGACAGAGAGTGAGAGAGATACATTATTATTATTATTATTATTGAGACCAACTGTTGGGGTTTGTCTCCCCCTAAAGGTGGAGGATGTGAATGACAATGCTCCACAGTTTGTCTCCCCCTACAGGTGGAGGATGTGAATGACAATGCTCCACAGTTTGTCTCCCCCTACAGGTGGAGGATGTGAATGACAATGCTCCAGAGTTTGTTGACCTGCCGTACTACGCTGCTGTCCAGGTAGGTGTGTGGACCAGGCTCCGTGGTGTACAGGGTCTCAGCAGTGTGTGTGTGTGTGTGTGTGTGTGTGTGTGTGTGTGTGTGTGTGTGTGTGTGTGTTGACCAGGTGGAGTCGGAACCAGGCTCCGTGGTGTACAGGGTCTCAGCAGTGTGTGTGTGTGTGTGTGTGTGTGTGTGTGTGTGTGTTGACCAGGTGGAGTCGGAACCAGGCTCCGTGGTGTACAGGGTCTCAGCAGTGTGTGTGTGTGTGTGTGTGTGTGTGTGTGTGTGTGTGTGTGTGTGTGTGTGTTGACCAGGTGGAGTCGGAACCAGGCTCCGTGGTGTACAGGGTCTCAGCAGTGTGTGTGTGTGTGTGTGTTGACCAGGTGGAGTCGGAACCAGGCTCCGTGGTGTACAGGGTCTCAGCAGTGTGTGTGTGTGTGTGTGTGTGTGTGTGGACCAGGTGGAGTCGGAACCAGGCTCCGTGGTGTACAGGGTCTCAGCAGTGTGTGTGTGTGTGTGTGTGTGTGTGTGTGTGTGTGTGTGTGTGTGTGTGTGTGTGTGTGTGTGTGTGTGTGTGTGTGTTGACCAGGTGGAGTCGGAACCAGGCTCCATGGTGTACAGGGTCTCAGCAGTGTGTGTGTGTGTGTGTGTGTGTGTGTGTGTGTGTGTGTGTGTGTGTGTGTGTGTTGACCAGGTGGAGTCGGAACCAGGCTCCGTGGTGTACAGGGTCTCAGCATCAGACAGAGACTCTGGGCTCAACGGTGATGTCATTTACACACTGAAAGAGGAGCACAGGAACTTCCAGGTGGAGAAACCATGATATTGTTTTGTCACTGTTAGCGATGGGCATTTTAAAGAATGTCTGTGTTTTGAGTACTTTCAAATGTCTATGTTCGAGTAATTATTTTGTTTACTTGAGTGCTCAAGTACTCGCAAGTTTATGATTGTTCCAATTACTATTTGGTCTGATACACATCTGCAAATGAATCTGTATTTTCACTGGACTTGACATACCCCAAACAATAGACACATCTCACTGGTAAATGTCTAGTACTTGTATTTGCCCACCTCTAGTTCCTGCTAGTATTTTTAGACAGGAGATTTACCACAACTTTTCTGTGTAAAGAGAAAATAAAGTCTCTCTTCTCCTCCCAAGGTGGACCCTGTACGAGGTGAACTGATCCTCAAGCGCTCCCTCGAGGCCGACCTGTCCGACGCTGAATACAAACTCACCATCGTAGCTCAAGATGGCGGCTCCCCTTCCCTGTCCAGTGAAGTGGAGCTACCGGTCACTATCATGAACAAGGCCATGCCGGTGTTTGACAAGCCTTTCTACGGCGTCACAGTGAGGGAGGATGTCCCCGTGTCCACCCCGGTCCTGTGTATCAACGCTACCAGCCCCCAGGGACAGAGTGTAATATACACTGTCATGGAGGGAGACCCTTCGCTACAGGTTCGAGTTACACATACACACACACACACACACACACACACACACAAACGTATGTAGCACTCCGTCACGTGATCCGACACTGATACGTACAGGCAGAGACTAGCAGAGAAAACTGACCAAGGGAACTTCTTCTTCTTCAATGAGGTTTAACGGCGGTTGGCATCCAATATGTTGCATTACCGCCACCTACTAGACTGGAGTATAACTCACTTATCTTTTTCTTGAAAAATAAAATAAAACAAAGCAAAGAAATACCCTACCATCTAACACTACACTCACAAATTCAAAATTATTACTAATAATTAACCCCACCCTTCTCCACTATTTAAATATATGAACTCCTACCTCATTGCCCTCAACCTGAGAGGATGGGACATCTCTTAACACTCCCTGTACCTCTTCTGATGTCAAGTCTCGGCCACCCAAATACCTCACTGCAGCTGCCACCACTACCTCAATTTCCTTCGACTTACGTTCCATCCCTGCAGTACAGTTGATTACCATTGCTATACACGCTAAAAATCCAATCTTACTGAAACATATATCACTTGTTGGCCTATCACTCTGTACTGGTACAGATCTCCTACTCTCACCACTCCTCTCAGGATCCGTCTTCCACCTCTGATACTTCCCCCTCATTCTCTTCCATTTCTCCTCCTGTCTTCAGCTCACTCTGCTTACATTTCCTACCATTCTTCTTTAACAAACCATCTCCCTTTGTCCCGCCATTTTTAACTGACTCAAGCTCACAGTCTTCCTCCCTCTCTCTCTCTTAGACCTCCTCTGCCTCTCTTTTTCCCTCCATTCCTCCTCCGTAATCCAGGTATATGTTTCCTTATGATAATACTGCACTTCTCCTGACATACATCTGTTTCTTGCTTTCTCGAGGGACTCCATTTACCTTCCTACTCTCCCTTTCTACACTTATTCATAGCGCTTTCGATAAAATATGAGCAATAAACTTCGGCCCTTCTTCGCTACCTGGGCGTCCTTTCAAACCGGCGTCGGAGCAAGGGAACACAGGGAAGTGAGGGCAAAAATACACAAGTGAATCAGATAGACACAGGTGACACCAATAGGCAGATAATTAGTCCCGACTGTGAGTGAGGAGGTGGCTAAGGTTGTCGGAGGATGACACCTAGTGGGTCGCTCCGGAACTGCGACCCACTCCTGTAACAATACCATACAACACCATACTATACAATACAATACCATACAATACCATACAATACCATACAATACCATACAACACCATACAATACCATACAATACCATACAACACCATACAACACCATACAATACCATACAATACCATACAATACCATACAATACCATACAACACCATACAATACCATACAATACCATACAACACCATACAACACCATACAATACCATACAATACCATACAATACCATACAATACCATACCATACCATATAATACCATACCATACAACACCATACAACACCATACAATACCATACAATATAATACCATACCATACTATACAATACCACACCATACAATACCATACAATACCATACAATACCATACAACACCATACCACACCATACAATACCATACAATACTATATAATACCATACCATACTATACAATACCATACAATAAAATGAAATACCATACAATACAATGCAATACCATACAATACCATACAATACCATACCACACCATACAATACCATATAATACCATACCATACTATACAATACCATACAATACAATGAAATACCATACAATGCAATGCAATACCATACAATACCATACAATACCATACAATACCATACAATACCATACCATACAATACAACACCACACCACACCACACCACACCACACCACACCACACCACACAATACCATACAAATACAATGCTTACTTCAATATTGACAACAGAACCCAAACCATTTATACGTGAATATACCGAACGCCATGAAATGACAAACTTGATAAGACAGACAGATGAAGGGGCCAAGACAGACATCTGAAGGGGCCAAGACAGACATCTGAAGGGGCCAAGACAGACAGATGAAGGGGCCAAGACAGACATCTGAAGGGGCTAAGACAGACATCTGAAGGGGCCAAGACAGACATCTGAAGGGGCCAAGACAGACATCTGAAGGGGCTAAGACAGACAGATGAAGTGGCCAAGACAGACATCTGAAGGGGCCAAGACAGACAGATGAAGTGGCCAAGACATACATCTGAAGGGGCTAAGACAGACAGATGAAGGGGCCAAGACAGACAGATGAAGTGGCCAAGACAGACATCTGAAGGGGCCAAGACAGACAGATGAAGGGGCCAAGACATACATCTGAAGGGGCCAAGACAGACAGATGAAGGGGCCAAGACAGACAGATGAAGGGGCCAAGACAGACATCTGAAGGGGCCAAGACATACAGATGAAGGGGCCAAGACAGACAGATGAAGTGGCCAAGACTGACAGATGAAGTGGCCAAGACTGACAGATGAAGTGGCCAAGACAGACAGATGAAGTGGCCAAGACAGACATCTGAAGGGGCCAAGACAGACAGATGAAGTGGCCAAGACATACATCTGAAGGGGCCAAGACAGACAGATGAAGTGGCCAAGACATACATCTGAAGGGGCTAAGACAGACAGATGAAGGGGCCAAGACAGACATCTGAAGGGGCCAAGACAGACATCTGAAGTGGCCAAGACAGACATCTGAAGGGGCTAAGACAGACAGATGAAGGGGCCAAGACAGACAGATGAAGGGGTACCCCCTTCTGTAAGTCGCTTTGGGTTAAAAGTGTCTGCAAAATGGCATTAATCATTGTTCCTTCTTGGTCAGGTGGGTTTTGTAAAACAGAGTGTGTTCTTACCTGGTTAAATAAATGCCAAAATGAACATATGATTATTATTCTGATTCCAGTTTGACATGGGCTTTGATACTGGTGTGATCCGGGTCAACTACCCATTAGACTACGAGACCACACCATACTACCGATTAACGGTGAAGGCTACGGACACGCAGACTGGTGCGAGGTCGGAGGTCGATGTGGACATCGCTGTGTTGGACATGAATGACAACCCTCCGCTTTTCCAGAACGTCTCATATTCCGCCACGCTGCCCGAGAACTCCATGATCGGCACTCCCGTTCTACAGGTAGGTGTGTGTGCGTCTGTTTACCTGTCCTTGACCAGAAGTCCTCGCAAGGATAGTAAAACAAGAAACATTTTGCCGGTTCCAATGAGGAAAAATGATATTTTAGGCTTAGGTATAGTTTTTAGGGAAAATAGGATTTTACATTTTAGTAGACACTCTTATCCAGAGCAATTTACAGTAGTGAGTGTATACATTTTCATTAGTACTGGTCCCCCGTGGGAATCGAACCCACAACCCTGGTGTTGCAAGTGCCATGCTCTACCAACTGAGCCACACGGGACATTTTTGATGGTAATGAATGATTTGGTCCTCACAAGGATAGCAATACAAAACTGTGTGTGTGTGTGTGTGTGTGTGTGTGCATGTTTTAGTAGGGCCACCTAGTGGTGAAATTAGGAATCTGTTTGTTCTCAATTCCATCAGAAAGTCTCAGAAATCCTCTGTTTGTAGGTCCAGTGTCAAGGTCCTCACTAGTATAGAAAGATGTGTGTGTGTGTGTGTGTGTGTGTATACAGTGTCTTCAGGAAGTATTCACACCCACATTTAGTTGTCTTACAGCTCAAATTTAAACTGGATTAAATAGCGATTGTTTTGGTCACTGGCCTACACACAATACCTCATAATGTCAAAGTGGATTTATGTTTTTATAAATTTGTACAAATTAATAAAAAATGAAAAGCTGAAATGTCTTTGTTATGGCAAGCCTAAATAAGTTTAGGAGTAAAAATGTGCTTAACAAGTCACATAATGAGTTGCATGGACTCACTCTGTGTGCAATAATAGTGGTTGACACGGGCCCCATGTAGCTCAGTTGGTAGAGCATGGCGCTTGCAACGCCAGGGTTGTGGGTTCGTTTCCCACGGGGGGCCAGTATGAAAAAAGTATGAAAATGTATGCACTCACGAACTGTAAGTCGCTCTGGATAAGAGCGTCTGCTAAATGACTAAAAATGTTTTTTTTAATGTTAAATGATTTCTGAATGACTACCTCATCTCTGTACCCCACACATACAATTATCTGTAATGTCCCTCAGTCAAGCAGTGAATTTCAAACACAGATTCAACCACAAAGACCAGGAATGTTTTCCAATGCCTCGCAAAGAAGGGCACCTTTTGGTAAAAAAAAAGCAGAAATTGAATATCCCTTTGAGCAAGTTATTAATTACACTTTGGATGGTGTATCAATACATCCAGTCACTACAAACATACAGGTGTCCTTCCTAACTCAGTTGCCGGAGAGGAAGGAAACTGCTCATGGATTTCACCATGAGTCCAATGGTGACTTTAAAACAGTTACATAAAACCGAGGATGGATCAACAACATTGTAGTTATTCCACAATACTAACCTACAGTGGGGGAAAAAAGTATTTAGTCAGCCACCAATTGTGCATGTTCTCCCACTTAAAAAGATGAGAGAGGCCTGTAATTTTCATCATAGGTACACGTCAACTATGACAGACAAAATGAGAAAAAAAAATCCAGAAAATCACACTGTAGGATTTTTAATGAATTTATTTGCAAATTATGGTGGAAAATAAGTATTTGGTCAATAACAAAAGTTTCTCAATACTTTGTTGTATACCCTTTGTTGGCAATGACACAGGTCAAACGTTTTCTGTAAGTCTTCACAAGGTTTTCACACACTGTTGCTGGTATTTTGGCCCATTCCTCCATGCAGATCTCCTCTAGAGCAGTGATGTTTGGGGCTGTCGCTGGGCAACATGGACTTTCAACTCCCTCCAAAGATTTTCTATGGGGTTGAGATCTGGAGACTGGCTAGGCCACTCCAGGACCTTGAAATGCTTCTTACGAAGCCACTCCTTCGTTGCCCGGGCGGTGTGTTTGGGATCATTGTCATGCTGAAAGACCCAGCCACGTTTCATCTTCAATGCCCTTGCTGATGGAAGGAGGTTTTCACTCAAAGTCTCACGATACATGGCCCCATTCATTCTTTCCTTTACACGGATCAGTCGTCCTGGTCCCTTTGCAGAAACACTGCCCCAAAGCATGATGTTTCCACCCCCATGCTTCACAGTAGGTATGGTGTTCTTTGGATGCAACTCAGCATTCTTTGTCCTCCAAACACGACGCGTTGAGTTTTTACCAAAAAGTTCTATTTTGGTTTCATCTGACCATATGACATTCTCCCAATCCTCTTCTGGATCATCCAAATGCACTCTAGCAAACTTCAGACGGGCCTGGACATGTACTGGCTTAAGCAGGGGGACACGTCTTGCACTGCAGGATTTGAGTCCCTGGCGGCGTAGTGTGTTACTGATGGTAGGCTTTGTTACTTTGGTCCCAGCTCTCTGCAGGTCATTCACTAGGTCCCCCCGTGTGGGTCTGGGATTTTTGCTCACCATTCTTGTGATAATTTTGACCCCACGGGGTGAGATCTTGCGTGGAGCCCCAGATCGAGGGAGATTATCAGTGGTCTTGTATGTCTTCCATTTCCTAATAATTGCTCCCACAGTTGATTTCTTCAAACCAAGCTGCTTACCTATTGCAGATTCAGTCTTCCCAGCCTGGTTTAGGTCTACAATTTTGTTTCTGGTGTCCTTTGACAGCTTTTTGGTCTTGGCCATAGTGGAGTTTGGAGTGTGACTGTTTGAGGTTGTGGACAGGTGTCTTTTATACTGATAACAAGTTCAAACAGTTGCCATTAATACAGGTAACGAGTGGAGGACAGAGGAGCCTCTTAAAGAAGAAGTTACAGGTCTGTGAGAGCCAGAAATCTTGCTTGTTTGTAGGTGACCAAATACTTATTTTCCAACATAATTTGCAAATAAATTCATTGAAAATCCTACAATGTGATTTTCTGGATTAGTTTTTCTCAATTTGTCTGTCATAGTTGACGAGTACCTATGATGAAAATTACAGGCCTCTCTCATCTTTTTAAGTGGGAGAACTTGCACAATTGGTGGCTGACTAAATACTTTTTTTCCCCACTGTAAATGACAGAGTGAAAAGAAGGAAGCCTGTACAGAATAAAAATATTCCAAAACATGCATTCTGTTTGCAACACGGCACTAAAGTAATACTGCAAAAAATGTGGCAAAGCAATGAATTTTGGTCCTGAATACAAAGTGTTATGTTTGGGGAAAATCCAATACAACACATTACTGAGTACCACGCTCCATATTTTCACGAATAGTGGTGGCTGCATGATGATACGGTATGCTTGTAATCATTAAGAAATGGGGAGTTTTTCAGGATAAAAAAGAAACGGAATGGAGCTAAGCACAGGCAAAATCCTAGAGGAAAACCTGGTTCAGACTGCTTTCCAACAGACAGTGGGAGATTACACAAGGACAAATCTACACTGGAGTTGCTTACCAAGAGGACATTGAATGTTCCTGAGTGGCTGAGTTACAGTTTTGACTTAAATCTGCTTGAAAATCTATGGCAAGACTTGAAAATTGTTGTCTAGCAATGATCAACAACCAATTTGACAGAGCTTGAAGAATTTTGAAAAGAATAATGGGCAAATATTGTACAATCCAGGTGTGGAAAGCTCGTAGAGACTTACCCAGAAAGACTCACAGCTGTAATCGCTGCCAAAGGTGATTCTAACATGTATTGACTCAGGGGTGTGAATATTTATGTAAATGAAATATTTCTGTATTTCATTTTCATACGTTTGCAAAAATGTCTAAAAACATGTTTTCACTTTGTCATTATGGGGCATTGTCTGTGAGAATTTGTTTTAGATTTAATCAATTTTGAATTCAGGCTGTAACACAAGAACGTGGAATAAGTCAAGGGGTATGGGCGGCAGGTAGCTTAGTGGTTAAGAGCGTTGTGCCAGTAACCGAAAGGTCGCTGGTTCTAATCCCCGAGCCCACTAGGTGAAAAATCTGTCGATGTGCCCTTGAGCAAGGCACTTAACCCTAATTGCTCCTGTAAGTCGCTCTGGATAAGAGCGTCTGCTAAATGACCTATTAATTCTGTATGAATATTTTCTGAAGGCACTGTATGTGAGCATTTGAGAAGTGAATATAGACTATTATAAACTGGCTGATTTGAGCCCTCAATGCTGATTGGCTGACAGCCATGGTATATCAGACCGTATACCACGTGTATGACAAAACATTTATTTTTACTGCTCTAATTATGTTGGCAACCAGTTTATAATAGGTATGTGAGCATTTGAGAAGTGAATATAGACTATTATAAACTGGCTGATTTGAGCCCTCAATGCTGATTGGCTGACAGCCATGGTATATCAGACCGTATACCACGTGTATGACAAAACATTTATTTTTACTGCTCTAATTATGTTGGCAACCAGTTTATAATAGCAATAAGGCACCTCGGGGGTTTGTGGTATATGGCCAATATACCACGGCTAAGGGCTGTGTCCAGGCACTCCACGTTGCGTCGTGCTTAAGAACAGCCCTTAGCCGTGGTATATTGGCCATATACCACACCCCCTCGGGCCTTATTGCTTAAATATAGAATATGTGACCGACCGGCTCGATTCGGTCTTATGTAGCAAAATTTGAAATATTGTTTTTTTTACATTGGATAAAAGTAGAGACTCAGAGCTAGAAAAGTGTATATTATACACTACAGTTGAGGAACAATGGGAAAGTAATTCTGCTCTGAAAGTTGATACATTTGTAACCTCACTTTTGAGAAAATGGCCCTTGAATGTTTTGGTACCTACTGGAGAGCTCTTCTTTGTTTACACCCATTCAGCATCGTTCTCACCCTCTTAAGCTTTAGCCCCACCCATCTCTTTAAGGATTCACATGTGAGGCCATGTGCTAAACAAACAAAGATTTCAAGACTAAAGGATGATTTATACTACGTCTATCGACAGTTGTCGCAGTGACATCACAAACATTATATTGTCGTCCGACATCAAACTTGTCGTTGTCGTTATGAAAAAGTATAAACACAAAAACTACAGGCTGCGTGACATCAGCAGCCTGGTGGTCCACAATAGCATAACTGGTGTATTTCAACACCAATAAACCCACTTGTTTAGTAAATGTCAATCTAGTAAACCAGGCAACTAAAAGCAACTTTCTAAACAATGTTTTGGTTCGTTTCTAGCTTGTTAGCTAGCTAGCTAATGTTAAGTTAGCTGGCTAGCCAGTTCAAATAATGACCATATCATATAGCTGACAACGTCTTCACTTTAGCTCATTTGTCGTCATTATTACAGGAAAATAAACTCACAACAAGATCATTATTTACAAGTTAATAGCGAGCTAATTACAGAAAATAGCATACAGTTGTGAGCGTGACTAAATAAAAGCAGGGCATTCTACCAGAGAATTTTAAAACTTGGACACTGTCTCGTTGGCCTAATGTTATATCCTAATTTGACTTTGGTGCAGGTCATGTTCTTCACATAACCGTCTCTGGTAAACACATACTATATCAAATAAAATCAAAGTTTATTTGTCACATGCACAGGATACAGAAGGTGTAGTGAAATGGTTACTTACATAGTGGAGTCTTTTTTGTTTAGACATGCTAGCTAGCTAGCTAAACAATGAACCACAATCCCAACCTATAACGTTACTACCCTGCATGAATTTGCAGGTAGCTAACCAACCAGGTTCAATGTTAACTAGCAAGCTAACATTAGACTATAACTAGCAATGCAAATGGCTCTGAGACACAAATAATATTACTACACAGATCATACATGTAATGTTAGCTAGCGAGCCAGCCAGCTAACGTTAGCTAGCAAACAGTACGCTTTAACTTGAAATGAAAACAACTTTCTGACATAATTAGAAACGTATAATATCTGAAAATGTAGCTAGCTAGACTATCTTACCCGTATACATGGATGGACGCTTCTCCCTCTCTGTCACGGATGCCATGGTTGCCCTTAGTTTGAAGTTGTAATCCGGAGACAGGTGTTTTATACAACAGCTTTCTGTGTGTTCTCTTTTCGACTCCCTCTGCATATTTGCAATCAAACGCCAACATTTTCTCCATCTCCTTAGCTATCATACTCTAATTCCATTGACTTCAAAACTTAGTCCTCCAGAAAGTGGAGAGCAACACTTTTGCAGTTCTACTATGTGATATCTTTCAAAAAAGCCACGTTAGAAAGGATTACCTACACATACTGACCAGCTCATGTTATAGACAGAAGCATGCTACATGGCAGACAAATCCGAACCCATCCATTATCTCAGCCAATCATGGCTAGTGGGAAGGTTCCTGTCTTTTTCCGTGGCTAAACCAACTAGGCTCGTAATTTAACCATTTGTGTTTACAGATGGCATACAAGTTTGTTATTAAGGCACATGAAAAGTCACATGTTCCAGAAGGCATTTCTGCCCCAAAAACGCATTTTGATTTAAGAAAAAAATAATTACGTTCAAATGCCTCTCCTGTGAAGTAGTGATTCACGACATACGCCTAGTTTCCTGAAACAAGTCACATATAGCATGCAATAAACCACTTATTAAGACCATTTCTGTATTCATTTATTGGAACCAGATTTAGCTAGATAGCTCATTTTCATCTGTAGTCCCAGAGCAGATGACAATCAACATCAATACATCAATACAATGCTACAGTATAACACACTATTAATATATATATATATATATATATATATATATATATATATATATATATATATATATATATATATATATATATATATACACAACCAGTCAAATGTTTGGACACACCTAAGGGTTTTTCTTAATTTTTACTATTTTTTACATTTTAGAAAAATAGTGAAAACATCAAAACTATGAAATAACACATATGGAATCATGTAGTAACCAAAAAGTGTTAAACAAATCAAAATATATTTTATATTTGAGATTCTTCAAATAGCCACGCTTGATGACAGCTTTGCACACTCTTGGCATTCTCTCAACCAGCTTCATGAGGTAGTCACTCTGGGATTATTTAAGATACTCTTTCAAGATGTAGGGTTTCAGATGTTTTCCGAAAATGGGCAGAGACTCTGCTGTCCTAGCTTCAGGGGGAAGCTGGTTCCACCTTTGGGGTGCCAGGACAGAGAGGAGCTCGGACTGGGCAGAGCGGGAGCTGCCCTCCCATAGGGGTGGGAGGGCCAAGAGACCAGAGGTGGCAGAACAGAGTGCTCGGGTTGGGGTGTAGGGTTTGAGCATAGCCTGAAGGTAGGGAGGGGCAGTTCCTCTTGCTGCTCCATAGGCAAGTACCATGGTCTTGTAGTGGAGGTGAGCTTTGACTGGAAGCCAGTGGAATGTGAGGAGGAGCGGGGTGACATTGGAGAACTTTGTAAGGTTGAACCCCAGGCAGGCTGCTGCATTCTGGATAAGTTGCAGGGGTTTGGTGGCAAAAGCGGGGAGCCCAGCCAACAGCGAGTTGCAGTAGTTCAGACGGGAGATGACAAGTGCCTGGATTAGAACCTGCGCCGCTTCCTGTGTGAGGTAGGGTCGTACTCTAAGGATGTTGTAGACCATAAACCTGCAGGAGCGAGTCACTGTTTTGATGTTTGCAGAGAACAGCAGGGTGTTGTCCAGTGTCACAGCAAGGCTCTTTGCACTCCGGGAGGGGGACACTGTGGAGTTGTCAACCGTGATGGAGAGGTCTTTGAGCGGGCTGGCCTTCCCCGGGAGGAAGAGCAGCTCCGTCTTGTTGAGGTTGAGCTTGAGGTGGCCGACATCCATGCTAAGATATCTGCCAGGCATACAGAGATGCGCGTCGCCTCCTGGGTGTCAGAAGGGGGGAAGGAGAAAAGTAATATATTGTCATCCGCATAGCAATGATAGGAGAGACCATGTGAGGATATGACAGAGCTGAGTGACTTGGTGTATAGAGAGAAGAGGAGAGGGCCTAGAACCGAGCCCTGAGGGACACCAGTCATGAGAGTATGTGGTGCAGACACAGATCCTCTCCACCTCACCTGGTAGGAGCGGCCTGCCAAGTAGGAAGCAATCCAAGAGTGTGCAGAGCCTGAGATGCCCAGCCCTGAGAGGGTGGAGAGGAGGATATGAGGGTTCAGGGTGTCGAAGGCAGCGGATAGATCTAGGAGGATGAGAACAGAGAATAGAGATTTAGCTTTGGCAGTGCGGAGAGCCTCCGTGACACAGAGAAGAGCAGTCTTGGTTGAGTGACCTTCTTGAAGCCTGACTGGTTAGGGTCAAGAAGATTGTTCTGAGAGAGATAGCGAGAGAGTTGGTCAGAGACAGCATGCTCAAGTGTTTTGGAAAGAAAAGAAAGAAAGGATACCGGTCTGTAGTTTTGATGTCAGATGAGTCGAGTGTTTGTTTCCTGAGGAGGGGAAGCAGCCGCTGGTCAGGGATGAGTTGATGAGGGAAGTAAGGAATGGGAGAAGATGGTCTGTAGAAGGGAGGAGGGGATGGGGTCGAGTGGGCAGGTTGTCGGGTGGCCGGACATCACTAGTCGCAGGATTACATCTGGAGAGAGAGGGGAGAAAGATGTCAAGGCGTAGGGTAGTTCTGTGTGAGTCGGACCAGTGGACTCAATAGGCTGAGTGAATGGAGGATTAAGGAGGGAGGAGAAGGTGGAAAACAGTTTCCTAGGATTAGAGTGATAGAAAGTAGGTTTAGCAGTGGATACAGAGGAAGAGAAGGTAGAGAGGAGGGAGTGGATGGATGATAGGTCCTCCGAAAGTTTGGTTTTTCAAAATTTTCGCTCAGCTGCCCGCTGCTCTGTTCTGTAAGCTTGAAAGGAGTCACTCAGCCACGGAGCAGGAGGGGAGGGAGGCGCAATGAGTCACTCAGCCACGGAGCAGGAGGGGAGGGAGGTGCAATGAGTCACTCAGCCACGGAAAAACAGGAGGGGAGGGCCGAGCCGGCTGGGAGGAAAGGGGCCAGTGAGGAGAGTAGGGTCGAAGAGGCAGAATCAGGAGACAGGAGGGAAAAGGATTTAGCAGAAGGGAGAGATGATAGGATAGAAGAGGAGAGAGTAGTGGGTGCTCCATCATGCTGGAAAAGGCATTGGGAGAGAGAGAGTGAAGATTGGGTAGGGGCTGAGTGGTTAGGGTTGGAGGAAAGAGAGACAGAAAAGGAAACAAAGTAGTGATCAGAGACCTGGAGGGGGGTTGCAGTGAGGTTAGTAGGAGAACAGCCTCTAGTAAAGATGAGGTCAAGCGTATTTTCTTGCGTTGTGAGTGGGAGGGGACTTGGAAAGGGTGAGGTTAAAAGAGGCAAGGAGGGGAAAGAGAGAGTTGGAAAGAAATGAATCGAAGGCAGACGTCAGGAGGTTGAAGTCGCTAAGTACGAAGAACGGGGAGCCATCATCAGGAAATGCGCTTATCAAGGTGTCAAGTTCATTGAGGAACTCTAAGGGCTGGTGGGTGATAGATGAGAACAATTGAAATATGAAACCATTGAATGTAATGTAATAATATAAATAAATCTGACCCCAGGTCAGCATGGCTTGATGTGTCAATGAATCAACAACAGCAACGTCTAACGTTTGAGCACCACTGTACTAAATTACATATATCTCTGCCCCAGGTGTTGGCGTTGGATGGTGACTCAGAGCGTAACTCGTTGGTCCGTTACCAGATCCTATCAGACATCTACAACAGTACCGACTTCTTCCACATCGATAGCAGCAGCGGACTGGTCCTCACCGCACGCATGCTCGACTACGAAACCATGCAACAATACGCCTTCATCGTCAGGGCAACCGACAGCGGTGACCCTGCCCTCAGCAGCGAGGTCAATGTCATGGTTACGGTCACAGACACCAATGACAACCCTCCTTCCTTCAGCCAATCGCTGTACGAAGTGTACGTGAGCGAGCTGGCCCCCAGGGGGCAGTTCGTGACCTGCGTCCAGGCCTCTGATGCTGACAGCTGTGATGCAGAGAGACTCAGGTATAAAGACCACAACAACTATTACAATACAGTTGACCACCCAGCAAACAGGGGACATCCTAAGGACGTCCAGGGGACCATGACACAACTAATTTCTGTTTGCAGGGTGGTTTGATAGTTATTTTGTCTTTCCGAATCTGTGGTGCAGGGACCCCCAGGAGTATTAATGCTACTAATGTGGGGTGTGGGGACCCCCAGGAGTATTAATGCTAATAATGTGGGGTGTGGGGACCCCCAGGAGTATTAATGCTACTAATGTGGGGTGTGGGGACCCCCAGGAGTATTAAAGCTGATCTGTGTCCTCCTGGTCTGTGTCCTCCTAGTCTGTGTTCTCTTGATCTGTGTCCTCCTGGTCTGTGTCCTCCTTGTCTGTGTCCTCCTGGTCTGTGTTCTCCTGGTCTGTGTCCTGCTGGTCTGTGTTCTCCTGGTCTGTGTTCTCCTGATCTGTGTCCTGCTGGTCTGTGTTCTCTTGATCTGTGTCCTCCTGGTCTGTGTCCTCCTGGTCTGTGTCCTCCTGGTCTGTGTTCTCCTGATCTGTGTTCTCTTGATCTGTGTTCTCCTGATCTGTGTCCTCCTGGTCTGTGTTCTCCTGATCTGTGTCCTCCTGGTCTGTGTCCTCCTGATCTGTGTCCTCCTGATCTGTGTTCTCCTGATCTGTGTCCTGCTGGTCTTTGTCCTCCTGGTCTGTGTTCTCCTGATCTGTGTCCTCCTGGTCTGTGTCCTCCTGGTCTGTGTCCTCCTGGTCTGTGTTCTCCTGATCTGTGTCCTCCTGGTCTGTGTTCTCCTGATCTGTGTTCTCCTGATCTGTGTCCTCCTGGTCTGTGTCCTCCTGGTCTGTGTCCTCCTGATCTGTGTCCTCCTGGTCTGTGTTCTCCTGATCTGTGTTCTCCTGATCTGTGTCCTGCTGGTCTGTGTAGTATGTGAGGACCTTGTTGATGAAAGCGTGAATTAGGCTTAAGACAGTTATAGACTTTTCATAGTAAAATGTTGCTATGTAATGTTATCACGATGTCTCTAGGTAATTGAATGAATACATCTCTTGATGCTCCTGGACACATCATCAGTGATGTAACCTGGGGTCAAAGGGCTTACAACATCAGACACCCTCGCCCAGGCGACCCAGCCGAGGTTGATCCCGACTTGTGTCCAGGTGGCATTATGCTGCACCCCATGGATCTCCTCTCTTGATCCAGAGCCATCTTGAGGCTTTTTCAGCTGCCTCGATAGTGTTGCTGATGGCTCTCCTCCTCTTCGCTCCATTGATGCAGTGTGCTGTAGGCTCCGTAGAGGGATTTCCCAGCAGACCCCTGCAGCCTACCTCGATAGGCATGCACCTTCCAACCCTGCTGCTGACAAGTCCCTCGGACCTGTCATCTTCCTCTCATATGCCTCCACCAGACAATCTTCCCAAGGGACTGTCAGCTCCAGAATAATTATGGTATTTTGTGGACTTTGAGACCAGGGTGATGTCTGGTCTCAGGTTTGTCTTGACAATATGCTGCGGGAACTTGAGCTGCTTCTCCAGGTCTGCTGTCAGCTGCCAGTCCTGAGCAGTAGCTAGAATTCCCAGACCGTCTCTTCCCTTGGTCAATGCTCCCACCAGAACACTGTGACGCAGCCGAGACTCAGCCTGTAGCACGGCTTCCTCTGCTCTCTACTTCCTCCCACTATCCTCCCTTGGGTCACCTTTGGGTCGCTCCACTCCCTGTATTGACCACTATCCTCCCTTGGGTCACCTTTGGGTCGCTCCACTCCCTGTATTGACCACTATCCTCCCTTGGGTCACCTTTGGGTCGCTCCACTCCCTGTATTGACCACTATCCTCCCTTGGGCCACCTTTGGGTCGCTCCACTCCCTGTATTGACCACTATCCTCCCTTGGGCCACCTTTGGGTCGCTCCACTCCCTGTATTGACCACTATCCTCCCTTGGGCCACCTTTGGGTCGCTCCACTCCCTGTATTGACCACTATCCTCCATTGGGCCACCTTTGGGTCGCTCCACTCCCTGTATTGACCACTATCCTCCCTTGGGCCACCTTTGGGTCGCTCCACTCCCTGTAATGTATCACTTCCCTGGCCTGAGTCACCTTGATCTCCTCTTCCAGGGACTTCAGCCTCAGCTTGTTGCTGTTCCCATAGAGTGTGATGCTGCTCAGGCTCCTGGGCAAAACCCCAGCCACCTTCAGAGATAGCTGTTGACCTTCCTCTCCAAGTCCTCGACAGTGGCGACCGGGACGTCGTAGATGAGCAGATTATCCTTGGGAGATGGCATGCTGATACAGCTTGAACTTCCTGACTGGTCAGTCGCTCTCAGCCAGCTCTCAAGTTCAAGTACTTTTGGGATGCCTCCCTTTTGCACCGATGTGTCGATGTAGCCGCTCTTAGAGAGTAAGTCTGCAAGCCGCCTTGCTACAATGCTGCAAAACATCTTCCTTTCAACACTTAGCAATGTGATCCTGAACTGGTCGATTCTCTTGGACTCTTCTTCCTTCGGGATCCAAACTCTTTCGGCAAATCTCCACTGTTGTGCAACCTTTCTTCTCCTCCAGATGACCTTTTAGGATCTTCCAGAGCCGCTTGAGTACTTGTCGACCCGTACGGGACTCCGATTGGTCCAGGAGCTGAGCTAGTCCTTCTTCCTGTTGTCAAACTCTGTGACTGGTGCTGGTGGGTCTATCAAGATGTTGCACTGACCCAACTCCTGCTCTTTGTCGGGGTCACTGTATGTGTTCTGGATGTGCTGGTCGATCTCCTCTTTGGAACAAGCCAAGTTCCCGCTGCGCTTCTGCCCTAGCAGCTGCTTTTTGAAGCCAAAGGGATTGGCTATGAAGGCAGTTCGCTTCTTGGCTCTTTCCTTCCGCCGTCTTCTGTGCCAGAGTCAAGAGCTTCTTTCTCAGGATGCTAAATAGTCAAGGTTGGTCGTTACTCCTGACTGGCCTCCTTGTGCTGTTTCTTGAGGACCTTCAGTTTGATCTTGTGGATCTTTGAGCTCTCAGCCTGAGCTCTCTGGTTCATGATGTACGGTGTTCTGGCAGGCCTCTGCTCTTCTGCCCCCAAACCTTTCCACTACTAGGCTGACTAAGATTGCAGATTGCGTTAACACTTTACTTGACACCCAGCGTCATAACACGTTATGACACGGTCATAACCATGTCATAATATGGTCATAACAGCTGACATAACTTGTCATAACCTGTAATAGTATGGTCATAACACTGTCATTAACCATATATTTACACCTGTTGTTATTTTATGGCTGGTTAGGACACCTACATGTCAAAACCCACATTTAGTGTCAAAACCCACATTGTCAAAACCCACATTTAGTCCTTTGTTGTTGTAATGAATTCTTTACAGTCATGTTTTTTTTCCCCATCATATTTTAAATAACTTGTAGAAAATATACTTTATGACACTGTCAAGAAGCATTATGACCATCCTGAGTCACTTTACTTGGTCTAAGAAAATACACTTTATGACACTGTCATGAAGCATTATGACCGTCCTGTGTCACTTTACTTGGTCTAAGAAAATACACTTTATGACACTGTCATAATGCATTATGACCGTCCTGTGTCACTTTACTTGGTCTAAGTAAATACAGTTAATGACACTGTCATGAAGCATTATGACCGTCCTGTGTCACTTTACTTGGTCTAAGAAAATACACTTAATGACACTGTCATGAAGCATTATGACCGTCCTGTGTCACTTTACTTGGTCTATGTAAATACACTTAATGACACTGTCATGAAGCATTATGACCATCATACTCATATAAACCAGATAGGTATATCACCTACAGGCCCTTATGTCAGTCATCAGTCAATAAGAGGGTGTCTTGTCCTGCTCCTGAAATCTGCTCCTGCGTTCATCCCAGTCACCAGCAACAGAGCATCGGGGTCGGTGCATGTCTGACATCAGTGTGTGTACAATTACAATGATCATTTAATATGGTCAATTTCAGAAAATGTTGTATAACATAAACAAGTAGGCTATGGTGTAATGGAATGTTTTGCCTTTTCTGGTAGGTTTCGTGAGTTTTGACACTCTCATGTAGGTGAATCTGTGAATATATATACACTGAGTATGAAAATGAATGCACTCACTAACTGTAAGTCGCTCTGGATAAGAGCGTCTGCTAAATGACTAAAATGTAAAATGTAAATGTGTCATGTGTCATAACCTGCCATAAAATAACTACCGCGGTAGGTTTCGTGAGTTTTGACTCTCTCATGTAGGTGTCATAACCAGCCATAAAATAACTACCGCGGTAGGTTTCGTGAGTTTTGACTCTCTCATGTAGGTGTCATAACCAGCCATAAAATAACTACCGCGGTAGGTTTCGTGAGTTTTGACTCTCTCATGTAGGTGTCATAACCAGCCATAAAATAACTACCGCGGTAGGTTTCGTGAGTTTTGACTCTCTCATGTAGGTGTCATAACCAGCCATAAAATAACTACCGCGGTAGGTTTCGTGAGTTTTGACTCTCTCATGTAGGTGTCATAACCAGCCATAAAATAACTACCGCGGTAGGTTTCATGAGTTTTGACTCTCTCATGTAGGTGTCATAACCAGCCATAAAATAATGCAACGTACAGTATGTCACAACAGGCCTGAATATATGGGTCAAAACATGTTATGACGCTGGGTGTCAAGTAAAGTGTTACCCAGATTGCTTCTGCTATGGTCTTGACAACCTAGGACAGGGCTGATGTCTATATGAAAAATAATATATATATATATATATATATATATATATATATATATATATATGTATGCACTCACTAACTGTAAGTCGCTCTGGATAAGAGCGTCTGCTAAATGACTAAAATGTAAAAATGTATATTATATTCATAGTAACATGTTTCTGTGTTTATGACGTTATCCATCCAGGTACAACATCCTGTCCGGTGATGAGCGGATGATGTTTGTGATGGACACAGAGACGGGGATGATCTCTCTGTCCAATCAGAGAAGGCAGGGGATGAGGCCTTCCTTTGGGCTCAACGTGTCTGTGTCCGACGGGGTCTTCACCAGCACCGCTCAGGTTAGAAGCTTTATAGTTATTTTTATTTATTTGTTATTTTTCGTTTCTCACATTATTCTCTTTTTTTTTTTTTGTCCTTCTCCTTTTAGAGTCGTAATAAGAATAGTCCGAATAATAGAGTTTCAATAATTCACATTTTTTAGTCATTTTAGCGGACGCTCTTATCCAGAGCGACTTACAGGAGCAATTAGGGTTAAGTGCCTTGCTCAAGGGCACGTCGACAGATTTTTCACCTAGTCGGTTCTGGGATTAGAACCAGCGACCTCTCGGTTACTGGCACAACGCTCTTAACCACTAAGCTACCTGCCGCCCCGTCAATAATAATAGAGTAATCATTATATGGTAATAATAGAGTAATAATACTATAGTATTCATTATAATATAGTATAAATAATACGGTAGTAATACTAAGAGTTATAATGATACAAGTAATCATAATAATCATAATAATAATAAAAATAATAACACACTTTTTGCCCACAAACTCTTAGTGTCTACATAAAGCTGTCCCGAGAGTGGAGTGACTTGCTTAAATAAATATGGTTTCTACTGACTCCTTGTGGGATTTGTGTAACTGGATAAGAACCGCATTCTCCTTCGATAATAATGAATGTCGACATGAGTTTTGACCTTTGAACCATACACAAACATTATTCGATTCATGTTCAGTAAATTCACAAAGTGTTTTTTTCTTACATAGACTTAGCTCTGAAGTGTAAGCGAGTGCAAGCGCACGAGCTGCGATGAGGTAGTTCTATTCGTTCAGCAATTTCTAAATGGACAGAAATTCAGATAGATATTAGTTCAGATAAATTCAGCAAGATGTTGAGGCCTTAACTTTAGTCTCTCTCACCACAGAGAGAGAAAGAGAGAGAGCGAGACCCAGACTCAGCGGTTAGCCAACCATTTGAAGTATTTTACTACGTTACTACGTGGTCTAAAAATGAAGGACACTACAATCACGAGGATCCACTTTTATAGACAATAAACAGACGCACTGACAGCGCATTGCGTAAACAAAACAACCCTCGCAACATGAACTGGAATTACATGGGACTATTACTGAACATTTTGTTGAAAAAAAATATTTGAATTGGAAGAAGAGACTGTCACTGGCAAACATGGTTACGAGGAGGGGATACTATAATATGATGCTGTTGGGTCTGTAACTCACCACCCTCCTCGTGGAGAAAAGCACCAGAGCTAATTATAACACACAAAGTAAGAAGAACGGTTAAAATGCATCATTCTAACGTTGCCTAAAATTATGAGTAATATACTAATGAGACCTATATATCAATGCAGATGTACAAACTGTGACGATAAGCGGTTAAGATGCTGTAATTTAGATTAAGACACGATCGAGCTGAGACGGAGGTAGCCTATATAACTATTCGTTCAGCACCTTTTGAAATGGACAGCGACATAATTCAGAACATGGGCCGTTCTTACGGTGTTCTCCCTGTACACCAAGTCAGATTTCAATAGAGAAAGTGCTGTCTTTCCCAGTGTGCAGCTCAGGATGCCGGTAGACGGTTTCCTTTTCAGCTTCTCCTGGTTGCCATAGCTTGGTACAGTGAAGGGGAAAAAAGTATTTGATCCACTGCTGATTTTGTACGTTTGCCCACTGACAAAGACATGATCAGTCTATAATTTTAATGGTAGGTTTATTTGAACAGTGAGAGACAGAATAACAACAAAAAAATCCAGAAAAATGCATGTCAAAAATGTTATAAATTGATTTGCATTTTAATGAGGGAAATAAGTATTTGACCCCTCTGCAAAACATGACTTAGTACGTGGAAAAACCCTTGTTGGCAATCACAGAGGTCAGACGTTTCTTGTAGTTGGCCACCAGGTTTGCTCACATCTCAGGAGGGATTTTGTCCCACTCCTCTTTGCAGATCTTCTCCAAGTCATTAAGGTTTTGAGGCTGACGTTTGGCAACTCGAACCTTCAGCTCCCTCCACAGATTTTCTATGGGATTAAGGTCTGGAGACTGGCTAGGCCACTCCAGGACCTTAATGTGCTTCTTCTTGAGCCACTCCTTTGTTGCCTTGGCCGTGTGTTTTGGGTCATTGTCATGCTGGAATACCCATTTTCAATGCCCTTGCTGAGGGAAGGAGGTTCTCACCCAAGATTTGACGGTACATGGCCCAGTCCATCGTCCCTTTGATGCGGTGAAGTTGTCCTGTCCCCTTAGCAGAAAAACACCCCCAAACCATAATGTTTCCACCTCCATGTTTGACGGTGGGGATGGTGTTCTTGGGGTCATAGGCAGCATTCCTCCTCCTCCAAACACGGCGAGTTGAGTTGATGCCAAAGAACTCGATTTTGGTCTCATCTGACCACAACACTTTCACCCAGTTCCCCTCTGAATCATTCAGATGTTCATTGGCAAACTTCAGACGGGCCTGTATACAGTGGGGAAAAAAAGTATTTAGTCAGCCACCAATTGTGCAAGTTCTCCCACTTAAAAAGATGAGAGAGGCCTGTAATTTTCATCATAGGTACACGTCAACTATGACAGACAAATTGAGAAAAAAAAATCAAGAAAATCCCATTGTAGGATTTTTTTGGAATTTATTTGCAAATGATGGTGGAAATTAAGTATTTGGTCACCTACAAACAAGCAATATTTCTGGCTCTCACAGACCTGTAACTTCTTCTTTAAGAGGCTCCTCTGTCCTCCACTCGTTACCTGTATTAATGGCACCTGTTTGAACTTGTTATCAGTATAAAAGACACCTGTACACAACCTCAAACAGTCACACTCCAAACTCCACAATGGCCAAGACCAAAGAGCTGTCAAAGGACACCAAAAATAAAATTGTAGACCTGCACTAGGCTGGGAAGACTGAATCTGCAATAGGTAAGCAGCTTGGTTTGAAGAAATCAACTGTGGGAGCAATTATTAGGAAATGGAAGACATACAAGACCACTGATAATCTCCCTCGATCTGGGGCTCCACGCAAGATCTCACCCTGTGGGGTCAAAATGATCACAAGAACGGTGAGCAAAAATCCCAGAACCACACGGGGGGACCTAGTGAATGACCTGCAGAGAGCTGGGACCAAAGTAACAAAGCCTACCATCAGTAACACACTACGCCGCCAGGGACTCAAATCCTGCAGTGCCAGACGTGTCCCCCTGCTTAAGCCAGTACATGTCCAGGCCCGTCTGAAGTGCATTTGGATGATCCAGAAGAGGATTGGGAGAATGTCATATGGTCAGATGACACCAAAATATAACTTTTTGGTAAAAACTCAACTCGTCATGTTTGGAGGACAAAGAATGCTGAGTTGCATCCAAAGAACACCATACCTACTGTGAAGCATGGGGGTGGAAACATCATGCTTTGGGGCTGTTTTTCTGCAAAGGGACCAGGACGACTGATCCGTGTAAAGGAAAGAATGAATGGGGCCATGTATCGTGAGATTTTGAGTGAAAACCTCCTTCCATCAGCAAGGGCATTGAAGATGAAATGTGGCTGGGTCTTTCAGCATGACAATGATCCCAAACACACCGCCCGGGCAACGAAGGAGTGGCTTCGTAAGAAGCATTTCAAGGTCCTGGAGTGGCCTAGCCAGTCTCCAGATCTCAACCCCATAGAAAATCTTTGGAGGGAGTTGAAAGTCTGTGTTGCCCAGCGACAGCCCCAAAACATCACTGCTCTAGAGGAGATCTGCATGGAGGAATGGGCCAAAATACCAGCAACAGTGTGTGAAAACCTTGTGAAGACTTACAGAAAACGTTTGACCTGTGTCATTGCCAACAAAGGGTATATAACAAAGTATTGAGAAACTTTTGTTATTGACCAAATACTTATTTTCCACCATCATTTGCCAATAAATTCATTAAAAATCCTACAATGTGATTTTCTGGATTTTTTTTCCTCATTTTGTCTGTCATATTTGATGTGTACCTATGATGAAAATTACAGGCCTCTCTCATCTTTTTAAGTGGGAGAATTTGCACAATTGGTGGCTGACTAAATACTTTTTTCCCCCACTGTATGTGCTTTCTTGAGCAGGGGGACCTTGCGGGCGCTGCAGGATTTCAGTCCTTCACGGCGTAGTGTGTTACCAATTGTTTTCTTGGTGATTATGGTCCCAGCTGCCTTGAGATCATTGACAAGATCCTCCCGTGTAGTTCTGGGCTGATTCCTCACCGTTCTCATGATCATTGCAACTCCACGAGGTGAGATCTTGCATGGAGCCCCAGGCCGAGGGAGATTGACAGTTATTTTGTGTTTCTTCCATTTGCGAATAATCTCACCAACTGTTGTCACCTTCTCACCAAGCTGCTTGGCGATGGTCTTGTAGCCCATTCCAGCCTTGTGTAGGTCTACAATCTTGTCCCTGACATCCTTGGAGAGCTCTTTGGTCTTTGCCATGGTGGAGAGTTTGGAATCTGATTGATTGATTGCTTCTGTGGACAGGTGTCTTTTATACAGGTAACAAGCTGAGATTAGGAGCACTCCCTTTAAGAGTGTGCTCCTAATCTCAGCTCGTTACCTGTATAAAAGACACCTGGGAGCCAGAAATCTTTCTGATTGAGAGGGGGTCAAATACTTATTTCCCTCATTAAAATGCAAATCAATTTATAACATTTTTGACATACATTTTTCTGGATTTTTTTGTTGTTATTCTGTCTCTCACTGTTCAAATAAACCTACCATTACAATGATAGACTGATCATGTCTTTGTCAGTGGGCAAACGTACAAAATCAGCAGGGGATCAAATACTTTTTCCCCCTCACTGTAGCACAGTGGAGTTCTGAAACATTTTAGAGCTGCTTTACTCAAGAAAGCAAAAAAGAGACCATGTTTGTATATGGCTTTATTTACTAAATTCGTATTATTTTTACATTGTTTGCAATGTTATGTGGCACGTATAAATGCCAAAATAATAATAATATAAAAATAATAACATGCAAAACAGGCAAGACATTTTTTAAATATACACTACCAGTCAAAAGTTTGGAAACACCTACTCATTCAAGGGTTTTTCTTTATTTGTACTATTTTCTACATTGTAGAATAATAGTGATGACATCACATCTATGAAATAACACATATGGAATCATGTAGTAACCAAAAAAAAGTGTTAAACAAATTGTTATGATGAGTTCTCTGGGGTCAAGGAATTCAGGATGCAAGAAAATAATTAAACACTTAGATGGAGAGTTGATACATGTATTTAATGTACGGTACAGGATTCAACACAACTAGCTGCACATAAGTTGCCTGTTGCTGTTTGACATAGAAAATCTCTCAGTTTATATACTGCTTTGCAAGCTAATTCTATCCAACAGAATACACTCCCAACTACAATAGCATCACCCTACATGGTATCGTCTTGCACCCTAGTCAGGACATTTCTCCCTCTAAGATTAGCACCAGTGCCCCCCCCCCCCCAGCCTTCCTTGGCACGCATACCTTCTGGCCCCCACCAGTGACAGAAATAAATGGAATGTCCTCATCCTCAAAATCCTATGTAACAAGCAAACATCAAACACATTAACAAATCCTGTATAAAAAACACGTCATATCACAAAAATCTAAATGTATTTTAGATTTGAGATTCTTCAAGTTGCCACCCTTTGCCTTGATGACAGCTTTGCACACTCTTGGCATTCTCTCAACCAGCTTCATGAGGTAGTCACCTGGAATGCATTTCAACTAACAGGTGTGCCTTCTTAAAAGTTAATTTGTGAATGAGTAGGTGTGTCCAAACGTTTGACTGGTAGTGTGTATATATGTTTTTTTAAAACTTTAACTCTTACTAATCACTTTTTGTTTATTGAAACTAAAACATGTTGTAGACATATCCTATTAACTCTGTTCAAGTTGATGTGCGGGAAATAAACAATGGCAGTCAGCCTTCACCTAAACTATACCGAAACTAAATTCACACATAAGAGTTAACCTTTAGACAAGATTAAATTGACAATAATCTGATGACTTTATTAAATCCTCCTTCACAGTCACATGCAGGTAAAACATTTTGATTTCTATATAGTATTAAAGTTCCCCAACAAGAATAAACCAAATAATGTCACTCAAACAGAACTAACAAAGAGTCACTGACAACAACCAAAGCGAAACAGTTGGGGTTTTAGGAGGGGTTCTAAAAGACACTCATGGGGGGTGTCCACTCATGGGGGGTGTCCACTCATGGGGGTCTCCACTGAAAGTTGACTAGCTACAACAACTGGAAGCTAAAAGACACCAACCATGAGACCCACTAAATTTGCCCAAGAAGAGGCAAAAAAACAAACAAAAAAACAAACCAAACTTAAAGACAGGAAGCAAACCAAAATGTTTAGTAAAACGAAAACAGGGAAGATCAGACAAAGGAATGTTTTTCTATAAGTCAAATAGGGAGAGACAACTAAAGATGTTGACCCTCCACATCTCTCAAAACAACTGGAGCACTGGGCCAGACACTCTTAAATATCACCTGGGCCAGCACAGGTGAAACACATTTACATTACATTTTACATTTACGTCATTTAGCAGACGCTCTTATCCAGAGCGACTTACAAATAGCCAGTGGGATAACCACTTTACTGTCACGATCGTCAGGGAGAGAAGTAGACCAATGCGCAGCGTGATGAACGAACATGTTACTTTATTTAATAAAGCACGAAACAAAACAACAAACGACTCGTGACGTCCTTGGTAACAATGACCAACACGGAACAAAAACCCACAAAACCAAAGGGAAAACAGACAGTTTAAATATGGCTCCCAATCAGAGACAACCAGCCAACAGCTGACACTCGTTGCCTCTGATTGGGAGTCACTCAGGCAAAACATAGAAATAGACGAACTAGAACCCCCAACACAGAAACACACCACATAGAACAAACACACCCTGGCTCAACAACTAGAGTCCCATAGCCAGGGTGTGACATTTACAATTTAAAAAAATATATTTTTCAAAAATGTTCATTTTGTATTTTTAGAGTATATTTTTAATTTTCATTTGTTTTATATATATATTATTATATATATATTTTCCACCATCATTTGCAAATAAATTCATAAAAAATCCTACAATGTGATTTTCTGGATTTTTTTTCCTCAATTTGTCTGTCATAGTTGACGTGTATCTATGATGAAAATTACAGGCCTCTCTCATCTTTTTAAGTGGGAGAACATTGGTGGCTGACTAAATACTTTTTCCCCCACTGTATATATATATATATATACATATATATATATATATATACATTTTTTGGGGGGGTTGGGGTGGGGGGGTAGAAGGATTGCTTTATACTATTCCAGGTATTCCTTAAAGAGGTAGGGTTTCAAGTGTCTCCGGAAGGTGGTCAGTGACTCCGCTGTCCTGGCGTCAAGAGGGAGCTTGTTCCACCATTGGGGTGCCAGAGCAGCGAACAGTTTTGACTGGACTGAGCGGGAACTGTGCTTCCGCAGAGGTGCCCGGCAGGTTGATATGCATCTGATGCTATCAGGGTCACTTGGCAGGTTGATATGCATCTGATGCTATCAGGGATGCCCGGCAGGTTGATATGCATCTGATGCTTTCAGGGATGCCCGGCAGGTTGATATGCATCTGATGCTATCAGGGATGCCCGGCAGGTTGATATGCATCTGATGCTATCAGGGATGCCCGGCAGGTTGATATGCATCTGATGCTATCAGGGATGCCCGGCAGGTTGATATGCATCTGATGCTATCAGGGATGCCCGGCAATGTTCTCTAGCGGGTACTGATAGGCTGAAAGGCCAGGCAGTTCTAGTGTTAAGACAAAAAAAAGCTCTTTATCCGACTGGCTTTTCAAAGATTTCTAGAAATGTGCATATTTTGTGCTCTTGTAGGAAGCAATCACTCCCCTATTGCTGACTATAAATGATCTATAACTGGGCTAATAACTCACTAACTAGCAAAAGGATATTAACAAAATGTGCACACGTTGCTACATCTACTCACGACCGCTCATGCTGTTAACACAGTCCAGTTCAAAGTGAATGGAACAGATCCATATATGGCAATGGTCTATTTGCATATAGGCCTACTGCAGCTGTGATTGGTTATGCCTCACCGGTCTGTGTAGAGTACGGTCTGAGTCCTGCCCAATAGAATCCTACTCGGATGTGTTCTGCCCACAACTAAATATTTTGCATAGGTCGTTTTGTTTCAGTATGTTGCATTGAATGTGGCTAATATTGCGTTGATTTGATCACAATTCCCACAGTAAAGGGAAACGTTGATAGTGTTAACTAAGGGGGAAAACTCTAGAAGGTTCAATCTCGTGCTTCTCTGCGCGGGCTGATATTTCTCCCAGGGGAGCTGTGCTCAGTTTAGAGGGAACATTGGAAATAATAATAATAATAATAAAAAATAAAAAATAAATAATAATAATAATAATAGTAATAATAATAATATTAACAACAGTAATAATAATAATAATAATAGTAGCAATAATAATAATATTAACAATCATAATAATAATAATAATAGTAATAGTAATAATAACAACAACAATAATAATAATAAAAATAATAATAGGGTGGTAATAGTAATAATAATAATAGTAATAATAATTATAATAAGAGTAATAATAATAATAATAATAATAATAGTAATAATAATAATAACAATAATAATAATGCTACTAATAATAATATTAGTAATAATAATAATAATAATAACAATAGTAATAATAATAATAGTAGTAATAATAATAATAGTAGTAATAATAATATTGTAATCATTGTATCTTATTGTTTTATATTGTTACCAGGTGAGTGTGTTGGGGGCAAACCTGTATAGAGAACTAAGATACAGTTATATGATGATGATGATGATGATGATGATGTTCCCAGGTCAGTGTGTATGTGCTGGGAGCGAACCTCTACAGTCCAGTATTCAGTCAGAGATTCTACCTGGCGGAGGCCAGAGAGAACACACCTGCTGGATCCAGAGTCATGCAGGTGAGAGCGAACATTGACACTAACTTCAACAGGTGAGAGGTAACCTGCATGCATACTTTAGAATTCAAATATCTGACATGATTTCATATCTGACCTGATTTCTTTATAAACTGTATGTAGTTGTTCATGTATGATGATATGGTGTTAACTGCTGGTGTATTCATGTTCGAGTAAAAAATTCAAATGAAAGAGATGATCACAGAAATATAATCTAGTGTTGATTGTGTCAGTACTAATCAATCAATAAACCAACCAACCAGCCAAGCAACAAACTAATCAGTCAATAAATCATGACTCTCCCTCCAGGTACGTGCTACGGATGAGGACTCAGGCCTGTTTGGTCAGGTGACCTTCACGTTCATCAACGACTTGGGGAAGAGTAAGTTCAGCATCGACGATGACGGCCTCATCACCACCGCACTGAAACTAGACCGTGAAAACCCTAGCAACAAGGACATAGTCCTCACCGTCATGGCCCTGGATGGAGGAGGTACAGAGTGGGTGGGGGGGGGGGGGTTGTGTGTGTTTGTTTGTTTGTGAAATGCGGACCTTCGAGCCAATCATCAGTAGAGCATCAATGATCAATGTATCAATAACACATTCAGCGTCCACAAAATAACACTGTTACTATCATGTCTACAACACTGTTACTATCATATCTACAACACAACACTGTTACTATCATATCTACAACACAACACTGTTACTATCATGTCTACAACACTGTTACTATCATATCTACAACACAACACTGTTACTATCATATCTACAACACTGTTACTATCATGTATAGAACACAACACTGTTACTATCATGTATAGAACACAACACTGTTACTATCATGTATAGAACACAACACTGTTACTAACATGTCTACAACACTGTTACTATCATATCTACAACACTGTTACTATCATGTCTACAACACTGTTACTATCATGTCTACAACACTGTGACTATCATGTATAGAACACAACACTGTTACTATCATGTATAGAACACAACACTGTTACTATCATGTATAGAACACAACACTGTTACTAACATGTCTACAACACTGTTACTATCATATCTACAACACTGTTACTATCATATCTACAACACTGTTACTATCATGTCTACAACACTGTTACTATCATATCTACAACACTGTTACTATCATATCTACAACACTGTTACTATCATATCTACAACACTGTTACTATCATGTCTACAACACTGTTACTATCATGTCTACAACACTGTGACTATCATGTATAGAACACAACACTGTTACTATCATGTATAGAACACAACACTGTTACTAACATGTCTACAACACTGTTACTATCATATCTACAACACTGTTACTATCATATCTACAACACTGTTACTATCATATCTACAACACTGTTACTATCATGTCTACAACACTGTTACTATCATGTCTACAACACTGTTATTATCATGTCTACAACACTGTTACTATCATATCTACAACACTGTTACTATCATGTCTACAACACTGTGACTATCATGTATAGAACACAACACTGTTACTATCATGTATAGAACACAACACTGTTACTATCATGTATAGAACACAACACTGTTACTAACATGTCTACAACACTGTTACTATCATGTCTACAACACTGTTACTATCATATCTACAACACTGTTACTATCATATCTACAACACTGTTACTATCATGTCTACAACACTGTGACTATCATGTATAGAACACAACACTGTTACTATCATGTATAGAACACAACACTGTTACTATCATGTATAGAACACAACACTGTTACTATCATGTCTACAACACTGTTACTATCATGTCTACAACACTGTTACTATCATATCTACAACACTGTTACTATCATGTCTACAACACTGTTACTATCATATCTACAACACTGTTACTATCATATCTACAACACTGTTACTATCATGTCTACAACACTGTTACTATCATGTCTACAACACTGTTACTATCATGTCTACAACACTGTTACTATCATATCTACAACACTGTTACTATCATGTCTACAACACTGTTACTATCATGTCTACAACACTGTTACTATCATATCTACAACACTGTTACTATCATGTCTACAACAATGTTACTATCATATCTACAACACTGTTACTATCATGTCTACAACACTGTTACTATCATGTCTACAACACTGTGACTATCATGTATAGAACACAACACTGTTACTATCATGTATAGAACACAACACTGTTACTAACATGTCTACAACACTGTTACTATCATATCTACAACACTGTTACTATCATATCTACAACACTGTTACTATCATATCTACAACACTGTTACTATCATGTCTACAACACTGTTACTATCATGTCTACAACACTGTTATTATCATGTCTACAACACTGTTACTATCATATCTACAACACTGTTACTATCATGTCTACAACACTGTGACTATCATGTATAGAACACAACACTGTTACTATCATGTATAGAACACAACACTGTTACTATCATGTATAGAACACAACACTGTTACTAACATGTCTACAACACTGTTACTATCATGTCTACAACACTGTTACTATCATATCTACAACACTGTTACTATCATATCTACAACACTGTTACTATCATGTCTACAACACTGTGACTATCATGTATAGAACACAACACTGTTACTATCATGTATAGAACACAACACTGTTACTATCATGTATAGAACACAACACTGTTACTATCATGTCTACAACACTGTTACTATCATGTCTACAACACTGTTACTATCATATCTACAACACTGTTACTATCATGTCTACAACACTGTTACTATCATATCTACAACACTGTTACTATCATATCTACAACACTGTTACTATCATGTCTACAACACTGTTACTATCATGTCTACAACACTGTTACTATCATGTCTACAACACTGTTACTATCATATCTACAACACTGTTACTATCATGTCTACAACACTGTTACTATCATGTCTACAACACTGTTACTATCATATCTACAACACTGTTACTATCATGTCTACAACAATGTTACTATCATATCTACAACACTGTTACTATCATGTCTACAACACTGTTACTATCATGTCTACAACACTGTGACTATCATGTATAGAACACAACACTGTTACTATCATGTATAGAACACAACACTGTTACTATCATGTATAGAACACAACACTGTTACTAACATGTCTACAACACTGTTACTATCATATCTACAACACTGTTACTATCATATCTACAACACTGTTACTATCATATCTACAACACTGTTACTATCATGTCTACAACACTGTTATTATCATGTCTACAACACTGTTACTATCATGTCTACAACACTGTGATTATCATGTATAGAACACAACACTGTTACTATCATGTATAGAACACAACACTGTTACTATCATGTATAGAACACAACACTGTTACTAACATGTCTACAACACTGTTACTATCATATCTACAACACTGTTACTATCATGTCTACAACACTGTTACTATCATATCTACAACACTGTTACTATCATGTCTACAACACTGTTACTATCATGTCTACAACACTGTTACTATCATATCTACAACACTGTTACTATCATATCTACAACACTGTTACTATCATGTCTACAACACTGTTACTATCATGTCTACAACACTGTGACTATCATGTATAGAACACAACACTGTTACTATCATGTATAGAACACAACACTGTTACTAACATGTCTACAACACTGTTACTATCATATCTACAACACTGTTACTATCATATCTACAACACTGTTACTATCATATCTACAACACTGTTACTATCATGTCTACAACACTGTTACTATCATGTCTACAACACTGTTATTATCATGTCTACAACACTGTTACTATCATATCTACAACACTGTTACTATCATGTCTACAACACTGTGACTATCATGTATAGAACACAACACTGTTACTATCATGTATAGAACACAACACTGTTACTATCATGTATAGAACACAACACTGTTACTAACATGTCTACAACACTGTTACTATCATGTCTACAACACTGTTACTATCATATCTACAACACTGTTACTATCATATCTACAACACTGTTACTATCATGTCTACAACACTGTGACTATCATGTCTACAACACTGTTACTATCATGTCTACAACACTGTTACTATCATGTCTACAACACTGTTACTATCATATCTACAACACTGTTACTATCATGTCTACAACACTGTTACTATCATATCTACAACACTGTTACTATCATATCTACAACACTGTTACTATCATGTCTACAACACTGTTACTATCATGTCTACAACACTGTTACTATCATGTCTACAACACTGTTACTATCATATCTACAACACTGTTACTATCATGTCTACAACACTGTTACTATCATGTCTACAACACTGTTACTATCATATCTACAACACTGTTACTATCATGTCTACAACACTGTTACTATCATATCTACAACACTGTTACTATCATGTCTACAACACTGTTACTATCATGTCTACAACACTGTTACTATCATGTCTACAACACTGTGACTATCATGTATAGAACACAACACTGTTACTATCATGTATAGAACACAACACTGTTACTATCATGTATAGAACACAACACTGTTACTAACATGTCTACAACACTGTTACTATCATATCTACAACACTGTTACTATCATATCTACAACACTGTTACTATCATATCTACAACACTGTTACTATCATGTCTACAACACTGTTACTATCATGTCTACAACACTGTTATTATCATGTCTACAACACTGTTACTATCATATCTACAACACTGTTACTATCATGTCTACAACACTGTGACTATCATGTATAGAACACAACACTGTTACTATCATGTATAGAACACAACACTGTTACTATCATGTATAGAACATAACACTGTTACTAACATGTCTACAACACTGTTACTATCATATCTACAACACTGTTACTATCATGTCTACAACACTGTTACTATCATATCTACAACACTGTTACTATCATGTCTACAACACTGTTACTATCATGTCTACAACACTGTTACTATCATATCTACAACACTGTTACTATCATGTCTACAACACTGTTACTATCATATCTACAACACTGTTACTATCATATCTACAACACTGTTACTATCATGTCTACAACACTGTTACTATCATGTCTACAACACTGTTACTATCATGTCTACAACACTGTTACTATCATATCTACAACACTGTTACTATCATGTCTACAACACTGTTACTATCATATCTACAACACTGTTACTATCATGTCTACAACACTGTGACTATCATGTATAGAACACAACACTGTTACTATCATGTATAGAACACAACACTGTTACTATCATGTATAGAACACAACACTGTTACTAACATGTCTACAACACTGTTACTATCATATCTACAACACTGTTACTATCATGTCTACAACACTGTTACTATCATATCTACAACACTGTTACTATCATGTCTACAACACTGTTACTATCATATCTACAACACTGTTACTATCATGTCTACAACACTGTTACTATCATATCTACAACACTGTTACTATCATATCTACAACACTGTTACTATCATGTCTACAACACTGTTACTATCATGTCTACAACACTGTTATTATCATGTCTACAACACTGTTACTATCATATCTACAACACTGTTACTATCATATCTACAACACTGTTACTATCATATCTACAACACTGTTACTATCATATCTACAACACTGTTACTATCATGTCTACAACACTGTTACTATCATGTCTACAACACTGTTACTATCATGTATAGAACACAACACTGTTACTATCATGTATAGAACACAACACTGTTACTATCATGCCTACAACACTGTTACTATCATATCTACAACACTGTTACTATCATGTCTACAACACTGTTACTATCATGTCTACAACACTGTTACTATCATATCTACAACACTGTTACTATCATATCTACAACACTGTTACTATCATATCTACAACACAACACTGTTACTATAATGTCTACAACTCTGTTACTATCATATCTACAACACTGTTACTATCATATCTACAACACTGTTACTATCATATCTACAACACTGTTACTATCATGTCTACAACACTGTTACTATTATGTCTACAACACTGTTACTATCATATCTACAACACTGTTACTATCATGCCTACAACACTGTTACTATCATGTCTACAACACTGTTACTATCATGTCTACAACACTGTTACTATCATGTCTACAACACTGTTACTATCATATCTACAACACTGTTACTATCATGTCTACAACACTGTTACTATCATATGTACAACACTGTTACTATCATGTATAGAACACAACACTGTTACTATCATGTCTACAACACTGTTACTATCATATCTACAACACTGTTACTATCATG
This sequence comes from Coregonus lavaretus, assembly GCF_964263955.1. Lineage (NCBI taxonomy): Eukaryota > Metazoa > Chordata > Actinopteri > Salmoniformes > Salmonidae > Coregonus > Coregonus lavaretus. The sequence continues at coordinate 44,622 of NW_028164860.1, forward strand.
TATAGAACACAACACTGTTACTATCATGTCTACAACACTGTTACTATCATGTCTACAACACTGTTACTATCATATCTACAACACTGTTACTATCATGTCTACAACACTGTTACTATCATATCTACAACACTGTTACTAACACTGTTACTATCATGTTTCCAGGTCGTGCAGCGTTCTGTACGGTCCGTGTGGTGTTGACTGATGAGAATGACAACGCCCCTCGGTTCAGGGCGGTGGAGTATCGTATGAGCATCAAGTCCAATGTGGCTAAGGGATCCCTGGTTACCCAGATCCAGGCCTCAGACCTTGACGCTGGACCCAATGGACGGGTCACCTATTCCCTGTACAGCGAGGCTCGCCTGCCCCTGGTTGACGTACTGGAGGTGGGTTGAGGCGGGGTCTGTGTGTAGTGTCGAGTCTTTGAAAAGCACACAACCTATTTGTAAACCCTTCCTCTTCTTTCCACCAGGTGGAGCCAGACAGTGGTTGGATGGTGACCAAAGGATCTGTTGTCCATCTCCAGGGAACCATCCTATCCTTCTTTGTCAAGGCTACAGACCGCGGCTCCCCGGCCAAACATTCTCTGGTCTCGGCCTTCATCCATGTCCTTCCACCGGAGGCCCTGGTCCCCTCCTTCACCCAGCCTCAGTATTCCTTCACCATACCAGAGGACACGGCAGTGGGCACGGCCCTGGGAAACGTATACCTGGCCCCGGGACAGACCGGGGCTTACACCGCTGTGGAGGGAGAGACACCCGACAGCAACCAGGAAAGGACCGCTCTGATTTTCAATATTTTTCATAATATATGATATACAGTGCAAGTGCATGCACTTTTTCCACATTTTGTTACATTACAGCCTTATTCTAAAATGGATTAAATTGTTTTTTTTCCCACATCAATCTACACACAATACCTCATAATGACAAAGCAAAAAAAAACGGAAATATCACATTTACATAAGTATTCAGACCCTTTACTCAGTACTTTGTGGAAGCAACTTTGGCAGCGATTACAGCCTCGAGTCTTCTTGGGTATGACGCTACAAGCTTGGCACACCTGTATTTGGGGAGTTTCTCCCATTCTTCTCTGCAGATAGTCTCAAGCTCTGCACAGCTATTTTCAGGTCTCTCCAGAGATGTTCGTAGTGTAATGGTTAGAGTTACTGAGCCTGGTTTTGACATTTTGATCATTATTTTGTTGATCGTTTTGACGTCAGGGGGGAGCAGCAGCACAGGCTAGAACATCTAGCAGTTTGCCCCACTTCATTCCTCGCTCTCCGAGCCAGCTAATATGACAGTAGTCAAAGGAGAGGTTGTGATGCTTTTCCGACCCCCTTCTCCAACCAGTGGATCCACGAATGCCCATCAAGCCACACAGGCTTCATGCTGACGTCCATGTTGAGGAATGAGTAAATGCATGGAAGCCCGCAAAAAAAAAGGGGCGCCAAATGTAGTAGCGATGCGGAATGAATAGAACTGCATTCCAATTTTAAAAAGATCATACGCAGATTCCTTTCTTGCTCCTGTTTCAGTGAAGCTTTAAACGTGCAATATAGACTTTTGCTAGGACAATAAACCATTTTCTTGTATGTTTTTTCACTTATAGCTAACGTTCCCATTGAAGTGCCAAGTCCAATCTGTTCTACCTGTTGTATTTCTATGGGCCTGAGCATAAGACAGGAAGGAGATCTCTGCTCTGAGAGGATTTCCTGTCAGACTTTCACTCTCTCCCATTTTATCTCTGAGATAGGCTAATTTTCTTTTACTTTTTATTGCTGTGTTATGTTGTATTATCATTTTGTATAATCACCTTCCGATGTAAAGACCACGGAAATTAGAAACAGAAAAACCACGTTTTAAGTGAGAAGTAGGCGTTGGTCTGAAGCCGAATAAGAAAGGAGATTCCTCCACCCCCATGCTCCACCAAGGTTTTCCAGCACACAGCTTTGACCTGCTACAGTAGCTATGTTGGTATATTGTACTTCAAACTATGTGTAGGCAGGTTGCTTAGGATTCAAACCTTCTCAAACAGCCTAATTCATACTCTTAGAGAAGGTATTCCCACAATAATGTTATTTTTTTTCTTTTTTGTGGCTTCAGACCAACGCTTACTTCTTACTTAAAACATCGTTTTGTTGTTTCTAATACATTATGATGCAGTTTATGATGCAGTTTATAATAGTTTTTTATTAAAGCTCGTATCACCTTGTTATAACGATCCTGCCCGTGTGTTTCTCTACAGGGAGGTACATTCCTGGTGGAGAGAGAGACAGGTCTGATCCGGCTGACCAAACCTCTGGACTATGAACTGGTCAGCATCTTCAGGTTTAAAGTCTCAGCTACGACCCGACGAGACCTCATAGAGTCCATCTCCACTGTCGACGTGGAGGTGAAGGTGAGGAATGACGTGTGTGTGTGTGTGAGTATGTGTGTGTGTGTGTGTGTGTGTGTGTGTGTGTGTGTGTGTGTGTGTGTGTGTGTGTGTGTGTGTGTGTGTGTGTGTGTGTGAGTATGTGTGTGTGTGTGTGTGTGTGTGTGTGTGTGTGTGTGTGTGTGTGTGTGTGTGTGTGTGTGTGTGTGTGTGTGTGTGTGTGTGTGTGTGTGTGTGTGTGTGTGTGTGTGTGTGTGTGTGTGTGTGTGTGTGTGTGTGTGTGTGTGTGTGTGTGTGTGTGTGTGTGTGTGTGTGTGTGTAGCAGGACTGTAGAATAACATATTCAACATGTGGAGGTAGGGTTTCTACCCTTTCCAAAGAGTTTGATTCAGTTTAGTTAACCCTCCTCCTCCTCCTCCTCCTCTCAATAGATTCTGGACATAAATGACAACAAGCCATTGTTCGAGACCAGTTCCTATGTTGCCATGGTGATGGAGGGGATGCCCGTGGGTACCAGGGTGGTCCAGGTGCGAGCGCTCGACCCTGACTGGGGCTCCAACGGACAGGTATGATGATCTTCATCATATTATCATCTTAGTATCATATCATCTTAGTATCATATCATCTTAGTATCATATCATTTTAGTATCATATCATTTTAGTATCATATCATATCATATCATACTTATTATCATACTATCATCTTAGAATCAATATTATCATATCATTATCATCTTAGTAGTACTTTATAGTGGTATAAAAAAAAATGCTGATCGCTGTTCGCGGTGAATTAAGACTCAAAAATCAAATAAAATTGTATTCGTCACATGCTTCGTAAACAACAGGTGTAGACTATAAGTGAAATGCTTACGGGCCCTTCAGACCAACGCTTACTTCTTGCATAATTTAGTGGAATTAAGTTGGTGCGTGCATCACAGTATATTCGTTATGTACAGTGGGGAAAAAAAGTATTTAGTCAGCCACCAATTGTGCAAGTTCTCCCACTTAAAAAGATGAGAGAGGCCTGTAATTTTCATCATAGGTACACGTCAACTATGACAGACGAATTGAGAAAAGAAAATCCAGAAAATCACATTGTAGGATTTTTTATGAATTTATTTGCAAATTATGGTGGAAAATAAGTATTTGGTCACCTACAAACAAGCAAGATTTCTGGCTCTCAAAGACCTGTAACTTCTTATTTAAGAGGCTCCTCTGTCCTCCACTCGTTACCTGTATTAATGGCACCTGTTTTAACTTGTTATCAGTATAAAAGACACCTGTCCACAACCTCAAACAGTCACACTCCAAACTCCACTATGGCCAAGACCAAAGAGCTGTCAAAGGACACCAGAAACAAAATTGTAGACCTGCACCAGGCTGGGAAGACTGAATCTGCAATAGGTAAGCAGCTTGGTTTGAAGAAATCAACTGTGGGAGCAATTATTAGGAAATGGAAGACATACAAGACCACTGATAATCTCCCTCGATCTGGGGCTCCACGCAAGATCTCACCCCGTGGGGTCAAAATGATCACAAGAACGGTGAGCAAAAATCCCAGAACCACACGGGGGGACCTAGTGAATGACCTGCAGAGAGCTGGGACCAAAGTAACAAAGCCTACCATCAGTAACACACTACGCCGCCAGGGACTCAAATCCTGCAGTGCCAGACGTGTCCCCCTGCTTAAGCCAGTACATGTCCAGGCCCGTCTGAACACAAAAAAAAAAAAAATGTATGCACGCATGACTGTAAGTCGCTTTGGATAAAAGCGTCTGCTAAATGGCATATTATTATTATTATTATTAAGTTTGCTAGAGTGCATTTGGATGATCCAGAAGAGGATGGGGAGAATGTCATATGGTCAGATGAAACCAAAATAGAACTTTTTGGTAAAAACTCAACTCGTCGTGTTTGGAGGACAAAGAATGCTGAGTTGCATCCAAAGAACACCATACCTACTGTGACGCATGGGGGTGGACACATCATGCTTTGGGGCTGTCTTTCTGCAAAGGGACCAGGACGACTGATCCGTGTAAAGGAAAGAATGAATGGGGCCATGTATCGTGAGATTTTGAGTGAAAACCTCCTTCCATCAGCAAGGGCATTGAAGATGAAACGTGGCTGGGTCTTTCAGCATGACAATGATCCCAAACACACCGCCCGGGCAACGAAGGAGTGGCTTCGTAAGAAGCATTTCAAGGTCCTGGAGTGGCCTAGCCAGTCTCCAGATCTCAACCCCATAGAAAATCTTTGGAGGGAGTTGAAAGTCCGTGTTGCCCAGCGACAGCCCCAAAACATCACTGCTCTAGAGGAGATCTGCATGGAGGAATGGGCCAAAATACCAGCAACAGTGTGTGAAAACCTTGTGAAGACTTACAGAAAACGTTTGACCTGTGTCATTGCCAACAAAGGGTATATAACAAAGTTTTGAGAAACTTTTGTTATTGACCAAATACTTATTTTCCACCATAATTTGCAAATAAATTCATAAAAAATCCTACAATGTGATTTTCTCATTTTGTCTGTCATAGTTGACGTGTACCTATGATGAAAATTACAGGCCTCTCTCATCTTTTTAAGTGGGAGAACTTGCACAATTGGTGGCTGACTAAATACTTTTTTTCCCCACTGTATCTTAATTTATCACACCATACAGCATACAGATACTTGGAGCGGAAAACCTGTCTGACAGCATGAAAGCTGCTGCTACAAAACGATTTCTCCCCAGTCAGAGCTCGTTTGTCCCCCAGTTACCAGTTGTCTTGAACGCACTGAAGTCACAAGTCTGAGATCACCGAGTTCCCAGTTGTTTTGAACGCGGCATAAAAAAGGCAACTGAAGGCTCTGCTTCATCAGCACGACACACACCACTTTGCAATGAGCTGGAGGCAGTATGAAGACATATACTGTACTTAATTGTTTGAATTCTGAAAGTTTTTTACTACATATTATGAGTCATGTCTTACCTCAAAAAAGAGTAGCCAAAATCCGTAGAGGCAATTATTTTATCCTAGTCATATTGGCAACTTTTAAGCTAAACGTTCTGATTTGTTGCACCAGTCTCATTGCTTTTTAATGTTGTTTTTTTATGTAGCCTAGGTCTACTGGTTGAATCAATTTAGGATCTATCGTCCCACAACTGTCCCAGAGTCTGATTGGACTAGGCTAGTTCTTTCTCGACAAGCTGACCAATAGAATAGGTAAACTTTTCTACTATGGGGGATAGTGATTTTGCTGTTCGTTACTCTTCTTGTTGGCTGAGGAAAAATACATGTGTACAGTTATTCTAACATATTCAAGGTGCTCATCAGAATTCGGTAAGAAGGACTGAACATTGTTGCATCCTCGACTTGCATGTTCTGTTAATATGAATTACCATAACCTAAATATTATTTCTGTCATTCTGAGCACTGTGTGTGGACGCCCTAATCAGGTTACGCACCCAATGCATATGGGTCCGTTAAACCTCTCAAAGGCCTGGTCAATTAAAATGCTGCTGGTCAAACGTCCGCCGCCACATTTTCCTAACGGAAACCCTGGCGTCCTGGTAAGCCATGTGGCCTTGTGAATGTCAACTTGTTTAAAGGTCTTACTCACATCGGCTCCGGAGAGCGAGATCACACAGTCATCTGGAACAGCTGGTGCTCTCATGCATGGTTCAGTGTTGCTTGCCTCGAAGAAAGCATAGAAGGCATTTAGCTAATCTGGTAGGCTCGCATCACTGGGCAGCTCGCAGCTGGGTTTCCCTTTGTAATCCGTGATAGTTTGCAAGCCTGCTACATCCGACGCGCGTCAGAGCCAGTGTAGTAGGATTAGATCTTAGCCCTGTATTGACGCTTTGCCTGTTTGATGGTTCGTTGGAGGGCGTAGCAGGATTTCTTATAAGCGTCCGGGTTAGAGTCCCGCTCCTTGAAAGTGGCAGCTCTACCCTTTAGCTCAGTGCGGATGTTGCCTGTAATCCATGGCTTCTGGTTGGGGTATGTACGTACGGTCACTGTGGGGATGATGTCATTGATGCACTTATTGATGAAATGCACTTATTGATGAAGCCGGTGACTGAGGTGGTGTACTCCTCAATGCCATTGGATGAATCCCGGAACATATTCCAGTCTGTGCTAGCGAAACAGTCCTGTAGCGTAGCATCCGTGTCGTCTGACCACTTCCATATTGAGCGAGTCACTGGTACTTCCTGTTTGAGTTTTTTCTTGTAAGGAGGAATCAGGAGGATAGAGTTATGTTCAGATTTGCGAGGGAGAGCTATGCATGTGTTTCTGTGTGTGGAGTAAAGGTGATCTAGAGTTTCTTCCGCCTCTAGTTGCACAGATGATATGCTGGTAGATATGAGGTAAGACGGATTGCAGTTTTCCTTCATTAAAATCACCGGCCACTAGGAGTGCTGCCTTTGGATGAGCTTTTTCTTGTTTGCTTATGGCCCTATACAGCTGGTTGAGTGCAGTCTAAGTGCCAGCATCGGTTTGTGGTGGTAAATAGACAGCTATGAAAAATATTGATTAAATCTCTCTTGGTAAATAGTGTGGTCTACAGCTTATCGTGAGGTAGTCTAACTCAGGTGAGCAGAACCTTGAGACTTCCTTAACATTAGAGATCGCCCACCAGCTGTTGTTAACAAAAGAGACACACACCTCCCCACTTGAGCTTACGTGACGCTGCCGTTCTGTCCTGTCGATGCTTAGAAAAACCAGCTAGATGTATATTATCCATGTCCTTGTTCAACCACGACTCTGAGAAGCGTAGGATATTACAGTTCTTCAGGTCCCGTTGATAGGATAGTCTCGAACGGCGCTCGTCCATTTTGTTATGCAGTGTTGGTACGTTCACCAATAGAACGGAGGGTGGAGGCGGTTTATGTAATCGCCAACGTAGTTTCGTCAGGGTGCACATCAGCTTCTTCATTTCCGAGTCTCTGGATTAGGGCCTGGTCCGGGGTGAGCAGTTTGTCCTGCGCCTCGTTGTAGTAGAAATATTCATCCAAATCGAGGTTAGTGATCACTGTTCTGGTGTCCAGAAGCTCTTTTCGGTCATTGGAAACGATGGTGGAAACATTATGTGCAAAAAAAGTGCAGATCAGCACAGAAAAACACACAAAATAGCAGAATTAGTCAGGGGCCTGTAAAATGGCTGCTATCCATAGCAGCGCCATTCTGACTCAGTGGTTCTCAATCCTGGTCTTGGGGACCTGAAGGGGTGCACATCCCTACCACTACACAGCTGATTAAAATGATCAACTCATCATCAAGCTTTGATGATTTGAATCCGGTGAATTAAGTAATGCTCGGTATATTTTAAATGCATATTTCCGCGATAGATGGGTAAACACTCGCACAATGGTGTGTAAATGGTGTTTACCCTTCACTATACCACTGTCCTCCTCTCCCTCCTCCTCTTCCTCCTGTTCCTCCTCCTCATGTTCCTCCTCCTCTTCCTCCTCCTGTTCCTACTCCTCCTCCTCCTCCTCTTCTTCCTCCTCCTCCTCCTGTTCCTACTCCTCCACCTCCTCCTGTTCCTCCTCCTCTTCCTCCTCCTCCTCCTCCTGTTACTCCTCCTCTTCCTCCTCCTCTTCCTCCTCCTCCTCCTCCTGTTACTCCTCCTCTTCCTCCTCCTGTTC
>NW_028164859.1:0-10000 GCF_964263955.1 Coregonus lavaretus
TAGTAGGTAGAATAGCTGTAGTAGGTGTAGATGTGTAGTAGATAGAATAGCTGTAGTAGTTGTAGATGTGTAGTAGATAGAATAGCTGTAGTAGGTGTAGATGTGTAGTAGATAGAATAGCTGTAGTAGGTGTAGATGTGTAGTAGATAGAATAGCTGTAGTAGGTATAGATGTGTAGTAGATAGAATAGCTGTAGTAGTTGTAGATGTGTAGTAGATAGAATAGCTGTAGTAGGTGTAGATGTGTAGTAGATAGAATAGCAGTAGTAGGTATAGTAGGTGTAGCCGTCTGACCTCCAGTTGTTTGAGGTTGTCCAGGTCCAGAGAGCTCTCAGAACCAGCTGCTTCCATCATGTTGAGATTATGAAGTCCCTGTTTACCACCTCCTGAGAATACATTCACAGTCAGACAGACAGACAGACAGACAGACAGACAGACAGTCACACAGACAGACAGACAGACAGACAGACAGACAGACAGACAGACAGACAGACAGACAGACAGACAGACAGAGGCTGAGGTCACGGGATACACAGAGATAAGCCTCATATTATTGTCTAGTCATCGCCATGGTTACTCACTGTGCATCATGCGGTAACCGAAAAAGGCAGCAACGATGATGACAGCCAGCACGGAGACGATAGCCAAGGAGATGACTATGGTCTCTTCACACTGCAACTGGTGGTCTGCAACAGGACATAAACAACCTGTTAGTCTCTGTCTCTAACCCTTGACCTCTAACCTAGTAGTATTCTGGTGGTCTACAGCAGGACATAAACAACCTGTTAGTCTCTGTCTCTAACCCTTGACCTCTAACCTAGTAGTATTCTGGTGGTCTACAGCAGGACATAAACAACCTGTTAGTCTCTGTCTCTAACCCTTGACCTCTAACCTAGTAGTATTCTGGTGGTCTGTAACAGGACATAAACAACCTGTTAGTCTCTGTCTCTAACCCTTGACCTCTAACCTAGTAGTATTCTGGTGGTCTACAGCAGGACATAAACAACCTGTTAGTCTCTGTCTCTAACCCTTGACCTCTAACCTAGTAGTATTCTGGTGGTCTACAGCAGGACATAAACAACCTGTTAGTCTCTGTCTCTAACCCTTGACCTCTAACCTAGTAGTATTCTGGTGGTCTGTAACAGGACATAAACAACCTGTTAGTCTCTGTCTCTAACCCTTGACCTCTAACCTAGTAGTATTCTGGTGGTCTACAGCAGGACATAAACAACCTGTTAGTCTCTGTCTCTAACCCTTGACCTCTAACCTCTAACCTAGTAGTATTCTGGTGGTCTGCAACAGGACATAAACAACCTGTTAGTCTCTGTCTCTAACCCTTGACCTCTAACCTAGTAGTATTCTGGTGGTCTACAGCAGGACATAAACAACCTGTTAGTCTCTGTCTCTAACCCTTGACCTCTAACCTAGTAGTATTCTGGTGGTCTGCAACAGGACATAAACAACCTGTTAGTCTCTGTCTCTAACCCTTGACCTCTAACCTAGTAGTATTCTGGTGGTCTACAACAGGACATAAACAACCTGTTAGTCTCTGTCTCTAACCCTTGACCTCTAACCTCTAACCTAGTAGTATTCTGGTGGTCTACAACAGGACATAAACAACCTGTTAGTCTCTGTCTCTAACCCTTGACCTTTAACCTAGTAGTATTCTGGTGGTCTGCAACAGGACATAAACAACCTGTTAGTCTCTGTCTCTAACCCTTGACCTCTAACCTCTAACCTAGTAGTATTCTGGTGGTCTACAACAGGACATAAACAACCTGTTAGTCTCTGTCTCTAACCCTTGACCTCTAACCTCTAACCTAGTAGTATTCTGGTGGTCTACAACAGGACATAAACAACCTGTTAGTCTCTGTCTCTAACCCTTGACCTCTAACCTAGTAGTATTCTGGTGGTCTGCAACAGGACATAAACAACCTGTTAGTCTCTGTCTCTAACCCTTGACCTCTAACCTAGTAGTATTCTGGTGGTCTGCAACAGGACATAAACAACCTGTTAGTCTCTGTCTCTAACCCTTGACCTCTAACCTAGTAGTATTCTGGTGGTCTACAGCAGGACATAAACAACCTGTTAGTCTCTGTCTCTAACCCTTGACCTCTAACCTCTAACCTAGTCACAAGAATATCTTGCGACCCCGCCCCCCTTAAAACGATACATTTTTACAACAACAAATAACCTTCAATTAATTACATTTTCATCTCTTATCAAAATGAAAAGAAACCAACAAATACACTTACTCAATAAAATGTTGTTTTTCCAGTCATCTTTCTCCAAAACGTTTGTATATTGTCCCATAGAATAATCTGTACTTTAAATTTTATTGCTCCAATAAAATCACTATTTGTCCGACCCCACTGCAGTAACCCTGACCAAAGGAGATGGTTGGCTACAGCAGTGTTTCTACCCCAACAGCACACATTTTATTATAGCCCCGAACAAGCACACCTTGTTCAACTCATGGAGGGCTTGATGATTAGTTGACAAGTTGAATCAGGTTATAATAAAACGTGTGCTGTTGGGCCCGGGGGTACTGGAGTACGGGAGTTGGGCCCGGGGGTACTGGAGGACGGGAGTTGGGCCCGTGGGTACTGGAGGACGGGAGTTGGGCCCGGGGGTACTGGAGGACGGGAGTTGGGGCCGGGGGTACTGGAGGACGGGAGTTGGGCCCGGGGGTACTGGAGGACGGGAGTTGGGCCCGTGGGTACTGGAGGACGGGAGTTGGGCCCGGGGGTACTGGAGGACGGGAGTTGGGGCCGGGGGTACTGGAGGACGGGAGTTGGGCCCGGGGGTACTGGAGGACGGGAGTTGGGGCCGGGGATACTGGAGGACGGGAGTTGGGCCCGGGGGTACTGGAGGACGGGAGTTGGGCCCGGGGGTACTGGAGGACGGGAGTTGGGCCCGTGGGTACTGGAGGACGGGAGTTGGGCCCGGGGGTACTGGAGGACGGGAGTTGGGCCCGGGGGTACTGGAGGACGGGAGTTGGGCCCGGGGGTACTGGAGGACGGGAGTTGGGCCCGGGGGTACTGGAGGACGGGAGTTGGGCCCGTGGGTACTGGAGGACGGGAGTTGGGCCCGGGGGTACTGGAGGACGGGAGTTGGGCCCGGGGGTACTGGAGGACGGGAGTTGGGCCCGGGGGTACTGGAGGACGGGAGTTGGGCCCGGGGGTACTGGAGGACGGGAGTTGGGCCCGGGGGTACTGGAGGACGGGAGTTGGGCCCGGGGGTACTGGAGGACGGGAGTTGGGCCCGGGGGTACTGGAGGACGGGAGTTGGGCCCGGGGGTACTGGAGGTCGGGAGTTGAGAACCACTGGTCTACAGCATGACGTTAGGAGTTGGGAACCACTGGTCTACAGCATGACGTTAGGAGTTGGGAACCACTGGTCTACAGCATGACGTTAGGAGTTGGGAACCACTGGTCTACAGCATGACGTTAGGAGTTGGGAACCACTGGTCTACAGCATGACGTTAGGAGTTGGGAACCACTGGTCTACAGCATGACGTTAGGAGTTGGGAACCACTGGTCTACAGCATGACGTTAGGAGTTGGGAACCACTGGTCTACAGCATGACGTTAGGAGTTGGGAACCACTGGTCTACAGCATGACGTTAGGAGTTGGGAACCACTGGTCTACAGCATGACGTTAGGAGTTGGGAACCACTGGTCTACAGCATGACGTTAGGAGTTGGGAACCACTGGTCTACAGCATGACGTTAGGAGTTGGGAACCACTGGTCTACAGCATGACGTTAGGAGTTGGGAACCACTGGTCTACAGCATGACGTTAGGAGTTGGGAACCACTGGTCTACAGCATGACGTTAGGAGTTGGGAACCACTGGTCTACAGCATGACGTTAGGAGTTGGGAACCACTGGTCTACAGCATGACGTTAGGAGTTGGGAACCACTGGTCTACAGCATGACGTTAGGAGTTGGGAACCACTGGTCTACAGCATGACGTTAGGAGTTGGGAACCACTGGTCTACAGCATGACGTTAGGAGTTGGGAACCACTGGTCTACAGCATGACGTTAGGAGTTGGGAACCACTGGTCTACAGCATGACGTTAGGAGTTGGGAACCACTGGTCTACAGCATGACGTTAGGAGTTGGGAACCACTGGTCTACAGCATGACGTTAGGAGTTGGGAACCACTGGTCTACAGCATGACGTTAGGAGTTGGGAACCACTGGTCTACAGCATGACGTTAGGAGTTGGGAACCACTGGTCTACAGCATGACGTTAGGAGTTGGGAACCACTGGTCTACAGCATGACGTTAGGAGTTGGGAACCACTGGTCTACAGCATGACGTTAGGAGTTGGGAACCACTGGTCTACAGCATGACGTTAGGAGTTGGGAACCACTGGTCTACAGCATGACGTTAGGAGTTGGGAACCACTGGTCTACAGCATGACGTTAGGAGTTGGGAACCACTGGTCTACAGCATGACGTTAGGAGTTGGGAACCACTGGTCTACAGCATGACGTTAGGAGTTGGGAACCACTGGTCTACAGCATGACGTTAGGAGTTGGGAACCACTGGTCTACAGCATGACGTTAGGAGTTGGGAACCACTGGTCTACAGCATGACGTTAGGAGTTGGGAACCACTGGTCTACAGCATGACGTTAGGAGTTGGGAACCACTGGTCTACAGCATGACGTTAGGAGTTGGGAACCACTGGTCTACAGCATGACGTTAGGAGTTGGGAACCACTGGTCTACAGCATGACGTTAGGAGTTGGGAACCACTGGTCTACAGCATGACGTTAGGAGTTGGGAACCACTGGTCTACAGCATGACGTTAGGAGTTGGGAACCACTGGTCTACAGCATGACGTTAGGAGTTGGGAACCACTGGTCTACAGCATGACGTTAGGAGTTGGGAACCACTGGTCTACAGCATGACGTTAGGAGTTGGGAACCACTGGTCTACAGCATGACGTTAGGAGTTGGGAACCACTGGTCTACAGCATGACGTTAGGAGTTGGGAACCACTGGTCTACAGCATGACGTTAGGAGTTGGGAACCACTGGTCTACAGCATGACGTTAGGAGTTGGGAACCACTGGTCTACAGCATGACGTTAGGAGTTGGGAACCACTGGTCTACAGCATGACGTTAGGAGTTGGGAACCACTGGTCTACAGCATGACGTTAGGAGTTGGGAACCACTGGTCTACAGCATGACGTTAGGAGTTGGGAACCACTGGTCTACAGCATGACGTTAGGAGTTGGGAACCACTGGTCTACAGCATGACGTTAGGAGTTGGGAACCACTGGTCTACAGCATGACGTTAGGAGTTGGGAACCACTGGTCTACAGCATGACGTTAGGAGTTGGGAACCACTGGTCTACAGCATGACGTTAGGAGTTGGGAACCACTGGTCTACAGCATGACGTTAGGAGTTGGGAACCACTGGTCTACAGCATGACGTTAGGAGTTGGGAACCACTGGTCTACAGCATGACGTTAGGAGTTGGGAACCACTGGTCTACAGCATGACGTTAGGAGTTGGGAACCACTGGTCTACAGCATGACGTTAGGAGTTGGGAACCACTGGTCTACAGCATGACGTTAGGAGTTGGGAACCACTGGTCTACAGCATGACGTTAGGAGTTGGGAACCACTGGTCTACAGCATGACGTTAGGAGTTGGGAACCACTGGTCTACAGCATGACGTTAGGAGTTGGGAACCACTGGTCTACAGCATGACGTTAGGAGTTGGGAACCACTGGTCTACAGCATGACGTTAGGAGTTGGGAACCACTGGTCTACAGCATGACGTTAGGAGTTGGGAACCACTGGTCTACAGCATGACGTTAGGAGTTGGGAACCACTGGTCTACAGCATGACGTTAGGAGTTGGGAACCACTGGTCTACAGCATGACGTTAGGAGTTGGGAACCACTGGTCTACAGCATGACGTTAGGAGTTGGGAACCACTGGTCTACAGCATGACGTTAGGAGTTGGGAACCACTGGTCTACAGCATGACGTTAGGAGTTGGGAACCACTGGTCTACAGCATGACGTTAGGAGTTGGGAACCACTGGTCTACAGCATGACGTTAGGAGTTGGGAACCACTGGTCTACAGCATGACGTTAGGAGTTGGGAACCACTGGTCTACAGCATGACGTTAGGAGTTGGGAACCACTGGTCTACAGCATGACGTTAGGAGTTGGGAACCACTGGTCTACAGCATGACGTTAGGAGTTGGGAACCACTGGTCTACAGCATGACGTTAGGAGTTGGGAACCACTGGTCTACAGCATGACGTTAGGAGTTGGGAACCACTGGTCTACAGCATGACGTTAGGAGTTGGGAACCACTGGTCTACAGCATGACGTTAGGAGTTGGGAACCACTGGTCTACAGCATGACGTTAGGAGTTGGGAACCACTGGTCTACAGCATGACGTTAGGAGTTGGGAACCACTGGTCTACAGCATGACGTTAGGAGTTGGGAACCACTGGTCTACAGCATGACGTTAGGAGTTGGGAACCACTGGTCTACAGCATGACGTTAGGAGTTGGGAACCACTGGTCTACAGCATGACGTTAGGAGTTGGGAACCACTGGTCTACAGCATGACGTTAGGAGTTGGGAACCACTGGTCTACAGCATGACGTTAGGAGTTGGGAACCACTGGTCTACAGCATGACGTTAGGAGTTGGGAACCACTGGTCTACAGCATGACGTTAGGAGTTGGGAACCACTGGTCTACAGCATGACGTTAGGAGTTGGGAACCACTGGTCTACAGCATGACGTTAGGAGTTGGGAACCACTGGTCTACAGCATGACGTTAGGAGTTGGGAACCACTGGTCTACAGCATGACGTTAGGAGTTGGGAACCACTGGTCTACAGCATGACGTTAGGAGTTGGGAACCACTGGTCTACAGCATGACGTTAGGAGTTGGGAACCACTGGTCTACAGCATGACGTTAGGAGTTGGGAACCACTGGTCTACAGCATGACGTTAGGAGTTGGGAACCACTGGTCTACAGCATGACGTTAGGAGTTGGGAACCACTGGTCTACAGCATGACGTTAGGAGTTGGGAACCACTGGTCTACAGCATGACGTTAGGAGTTGGGAACCACTGGTCTACAGCATGACGTTAGGAGTTGGGAACCACTGGTCTACAGCATGACGTTAGGAGTTGGGAACCACTGGTCTACAGCATGACGTTAGGAGTTGGGAACCACTGGTCTACAGCATGACGTTAGGAGTTGGGAACCACTGGTCTACAGCATGACGTTAGGAGTTGGGAACCACTGGTCTACAGCATGACGTTAGGAGTTGGGAACCACTGGTCTACAGCATGACGTTAGGAGTTGGGAACCACTGGTCTACAGCATGACGTTAGGAGTTGGGAACCACTGGTCTACAGCATGACGTTAGGAGTTGGGAACCACTGGTCTACAGCATGACGTTAGGAGTTGGGAACCACTGGTCTACAGCATGACGTTAGGAGTTGGGAACCACTGGTCTACAGCATGACGTTAGGAGTTGGGAACCACTGGTCTACAGCATGACGTTAGGAGTTGGGAACCACTGGTCTACAGCATGACGTTAGGAGTTGGGAACCACTGGTCTACAGCATGACGTTAGGAGTTGGGAACCACTGGTCTACAGCATGACGTTAGGAGTTGGGAACCACTGGTCTACAGCATGACGTTAGGAGTTGGGAACCACTGGTCTACAGCATGACGTTAGGAGTTGGGAACCACTGGTCTACAGCATGACGTTAGGAGTTGGGAACCACTGGTCTACAGCATGACGTTAGGAGTTGGGAACCACTGGTCTACAGCATGACGTTAGGAGTTGGGAACCACTGGTCTACAGCATGACGTTAGGAGTTGGGAACCACTGGTCTACAGCATGACGTTAGGAGTTGGGAACCACTGGTCTACAGCATGACGTTAGGAGTTGGGAACCACTGGTCTACAGCATGACGTTAGGAGTTGGGAACCACTGGTCTACAGCATGACGTTAGGAGTTGGGAACCACTGGTCTACAGCATGACGTTAGGAGTTGGGAACCACTGGTCTACAGCATGACGTTAGGAGTTGGGAACCACTGGTCTACAGCATGACGTTAGGAGTTGGGAACCACTGGTCTACAGCATGACGTTAGGAGTTGGGAACCACTGGTCTACAGCATGACGTTAGGAGTTGGGAACCACTGGTCTACAGCATGACGTTAGGAGTTGGGAACCACTGGTCTACAGCATGACGTTAGGAGTTGGGAACCACTGGTCTACAGCATGACGTTAGGAGTTGGGAACCACTGGTCTACAGCATGACGTTAGGAGTTGGGAACCACTGGTCTACAGCATGACGTTAGGAGTTGGGAACCACTGGTCTACAGCATGACGTTAGGAGTTGGGAACCACTGGTCTACAGCATGACGTTAGGAGTTGGGAACCACTGGTCTACAGCATGACGTTAGGAGTTGGGAACCACTGGTCTACAGCATGACGTTAGGAGTTGGGAACCACTGGTCTACAGCATGACGTTAGGAGTTGGGAACCACTGGTCTACAGCATGACGTTAGGAGTTGGGAACCACTGGTCTACAGCATGACGTTAGGAGTTGGGAACCACTGGTCTACAGCATGACGTTAGGAGTTGGGAACCACTGGTCTACAGCATGACGTTAGGAGTTGGGAACCACTGGTCTACAGCATGACGTTAGGAGTTGGGAACCACTGGTCTACAGCATGACGTTAGGAGTTGGGAACCACTGGTCTACAGCATGACGTTAGGAGTTGGGAACCACTGGTCTACAGCATGACGTTAGGAGTTGGGAACCACTGGTCTACAGCATGACGTTAGGAGTTGGGAACCACTGGTCTACAGCATGACGTTAGGAGTTGGGAACCACTGGTCTACAGCATGACGTTAGGAGTTGGGAACCACTGGTCTACAGCATGACGTTAGGAGTTGGGAACCACTGGTCTACAGCATGACGTTAGGAGTTGGGAACCACTGGTCTACAGCATGACGTTAGGAGTTGGGAACCACTGGTCTACAGCATGACGTTAGGAGTTGGGAACCACTGGTCTACAGCATGACGTTAGGAGTTGGGAACCACTGGTCTACAGCATGACGTTAGGAGTTGGGAACCACTGGTCTACAGCATGACGTTAGGAGTTGGGAACCACTGGTCTACAGCATGACGTTAGGAGTTGGGAACCACTGGTCTACAGCATGACGTTAGGAGTTGGGAACCACTGGTCTACAGCATGACGTTAGGAGTTGGGAACCACTGGTCTACAGCATGACGTTAGGAGTTGGGAACCACTGGTCTACAGCATGACGTTAGGAGTTGGGAACCACTGGTCTACAGCATGACGTTAGGAGTTGGGAACCACTGGTCTACAGCATGACGTTAGGAGTTGGGAACCACTGGTCTACAGCATGACGTTAGGAGTTGGGAACCACTGGTCTACAGCATGACGTTAGGAGTTGGGAACCACTGGTCTACAGCATGACGTTAGGAGTTGGGAACCACTGGTCTACAGCATGACGTTAGGAGTTGGGAACCACTGGTCTACAGCATGACGTTAGGAGTTGGGAACCACTGGTCTACAGCATGACGTTAGGAGTTGGGAACCACTGGTCTACAGCATGACGTTAGGAGTTGGGAACCACTGGTCTACAGCATGACGTTAGGAGTTGGGAACCACTGGTCTACAGCATGACGTTAGGAGTTGGGAACCACTGGTCTACAGCATGACGTTAGGAGTTGGGAACCACTGGTCTACAGCATGACGTTAGGAGTTGGGAACCACTGGTCTACAGCATGACGTTAGGAGTTGGGAACCACTGGTCTACAGCATGACGTTAGGAGTTGGGAACCACTGGTCTACAGCATGACGTTAGGAGTTGGGAACCACTGGTCTACAGCATGACGTTAGGAGTTGGGAACCACTGGTCTACAGCATGACGTTAGGAGTTGGGAACCACTGGTCTACAGCATGACGTTAGGAG
>NW_028164859.1:15000-54259 GCF_964263955.1 Coregonus lavaretus
TCTCCATAAAGCTGCCTGTGCCTTTATTAAGTCATTCCACGTCATCATCTCCATAAAGCTGCCTGTGCCTTTATTAAGTCATTCCACGTCATCATCTCCATAAAGCTGCTGCCTGTGCCTTTATTAAGTCATTCCACGTCATCATCTCCATAAAGCTGCCTGTGCCTTTATTAAGTCATTCCCCGTCGTCATCTCCATAAAGCTGCTGCCTGTGCCTTTATTAAGTCATTCCACGTCATCATCTCCATAAAGCTGCCTGTGCCTTTATTAAGTCATTCCACGTCGTCATCTCCATAAAGCTGCTGCCTGTGCCTTTATTAAGTCATTCCACGTCGTCATCTCCATAAAGCTGCCTGTGCCTTTATTAAGTCATTCCACGTCATCATCTCCATAAAGCTGCTGCCTGTGCCTTTATTAAGTCATTCCACGTCATCATCTCCATAAAGCTGCCTGTGCCTTTATTAAGTCATTCCACGTCATCATCTCCATAAAGCTGCCTGTGCCTTTATTAAGTCATTCCACGTCATCATCTCCATAAAGCTGCCTGTGCCTTTATTAAGTCATTCCACGTCGTCATCTCCATAAAGCTGCCTGTGCCTTTATTAAGTCATTCCACGTCATCATCTCCATAAAGCTGCTGCCTGTGCCTTTATTAAGTCATTCCACGTCATCATCTCCATAAAGCTGCTGCCTGTGCCTTTATTAAGTCATTCCACGTCATCATCTCCATAAAGCTGCTGCCTGTGCCTTTATTAAGTCATTCCACGTCGTCATCTCCATAAAGCTGCCTGTGCCTTTATTAAGTCATTCCACGTCATCATCTCCATAAAGCTGCCTGTGCCTTTATTAAGTCATTCCACGTCATCATCTCCATAAAGCTGCTGCCTGTGCCTTTATTAAGTCATTCCACGTCGTCATCTCCATAAAGCTGCCTGTGCCTTTATTAAGTCATTCCACGTCATCATCTCCATAAAGCTGCCTGTGCCTTTATTAAGTCATTCCACGTCATCATCTCCATAAAGCTGCTGCCTGTGCCTTTATTAAGTCATTCCACGTCATCATCTCCATAAAGCTGCCTGTGCCTTTATTAAGTCATTCCCCGTCGTCATCTCCATAAAGCTGCTGCCTGTGCCTTTATTAAGTCATTCCACGTCATCATCTCCATAAAGCTGCTGCCTGTGCCTTTATTAAGTCATTCCACGTCATCATCTCCATAAAGCTGCTGCCTGTGCCTTTATTAAGTCATTCCACGTCATCATCTCCATAAAGCTGCCTGTGCCTTTATTAAGTCATTCCACGTCATCATCTCCATAAAGCTGCCTGTGCCTTTATTAAGTCATTCCACGTCATCATCTCCATAAAGCTGCCTGTGCCTTTATTAAGTCATTCCACGTCGTCATCTCCATAAAGCTGCCTGTGCCTTTATTAAGTCATTCCACGTCATCATCTCCATAAAGCTGCTGCCTGTGCCTTTATTAAGTCATTCCACGTCATCATCTCCATAAAGCTGCTGCCTGTGCCTTTATTAAGTCATTCCACGTCATCATCTCCATAAAGCTGCTGCCTGTGCCTTTATTAAGTCATTCCACGTCATCATCTCCATAAAGCTGCCTGTGCCTTTATTAAGTCATTCCACGTCGTCATCTCCATAAAGCTGCTGCCTGTGCCTTTATTAAGTCATTCCACGTCGTCATCTCCATAAAGCTGCCTGTGCCTTTATTAAGTCATTCCACGTCATCATCTCCATAAAGCTGCCTGTGCCTTTATTAAGTCATTCCACGTCATCATCTCCATAAAGCTGCTGCCTGTGCCTTTATTAAGTCATTCCACGTCATCATCTCCATAAAGCTGCCTGTGCCTTTATTAAGTCATTCCACGTCGTCATCTCCATAAAGCTGCTGCCTGTGCCTTTATTAAGTCATTCCACGTCGTCATCTCCATAAAGCTGCCTGTGCCTTTATTAAGTCATTCCACGTCATCATCTCCATAAAGCTGCCTGTGCCTTTATTAAGTCATTCCACGTCATCATCTCCATAAAGCTGCTGCCTGACAAAAATCACTATTTTAGTTTCACTGAACAAAAATATCAACGCAACATGCAACAATCTCTAAGATTTTACTGAGTTACAGTTCATATAAGAAAATCAGTCAATTGAAATAAATTCATTAGGCCCTAATCTATGGATTTCACATGACTGGGAATACAGAGATGCATCCGTTGGTCACAGATACCTTAAATAAAAAGGTAGGTGAGAGGATCAGAAAACCAGTCAGTATCTGGTGTGACGACCATTTGCCTCATGCAGCGCGACACATTTCCTTGGCATAGAGTTGATCAGGCTGTTGATTGTGGCCTGTAGAATGTTGTCCCACTCCTCTTCAATGGCTCCACTTAAATTATCTTGGCAAAGGAGAAATGCTCACTATCAGGGATGTAAACAAATTTGTGCACAAAATCTGAGAGAAATAAGCTTTTTGTGCGTCTGGAAAATTTCAGGGATCTTTTATTTCAGCTCATGAAACATGGGACGAACACTTATAAATATATATAAAGGCTATAATTCCTACCGCCAGCGGGCAAGCGGAGTTTGCCGTTCAAGATGTGGTTTTCATCTCTGGTGGGTAGCCCCCACTCATATGACCGTTATAAGCCCTTGGCATGCAGCTTTTGCATATCTGGCGTTTAGCCTCCACTCAGAGGACAGCTATAAACCCTCGGCAAGCCATCAAGCCATGAGTTCATTTGAAAGACAATAGCAAGGAATTTCTCTAATCTCAAATTGGACCTGCCACCTTCCAGCGGACCACCGCCAGCCAGAGGCTGCAAACTGTTTTTGTTGTTTCTATAAATACCTTACATTTGTTGTAATTGTAATTTGATTCGATTTATTTGCCAATTTAAAAACACAATACAACCACACATGGACATAAAATCATCACATGCATTTAAAATCATCGAGGATGACACAAAAAGTGATAATGCCTCACCCACTTGAAAAGTGTTGATTAAATCAAAATAAAATAAACTGTTTAAATAAAATATAATTGTATTTGCCACATGCTTCTCAAACAACAGGTGTAGACTAACAGAGTGGGCAGAGAGAAAAACAACAGAGAGATGTAATCCAAAGACTATAAATACACAAGGAGTAACAATCGCTGTCATTGACAGTGAAATTGTCTATGGTCATGAAACCAATTCCAATCCAACGTTGCAACGTCAATAATTGACATTGCAAGTCTTTCAATGAAGCCTGCATTGCTAAACTGTTGGAATCCCATAGCCATTTCATTGGGAGGATGTTAGCCTTTTGAACTGTGACCAATAACAGTGGAGGGAACTTCATATTAGCATAGCCACTTTTCCCCTCCTTTGCCAAAGTAATGTTATTTGCATGAAGGTTTTTGATCCAGGCTCCAGTCTGTGGTTCATACGGCAGGACCAGTGGGTGGTGGCACCTCTTAAACCACAGAAGAAGAAGCTGAAAAGCCCAAGTTCAACACAGAATCGCATTAGTGGAAACCAAGACTGTTCTCAGGGCAGGCCTGCTTGTAGCTAGAGATTTTTGAATCGCGTCAGGGACAATTTTAGCATTTTAGTTAAGCCTAACCCTACGCCTTTTCCTAACCTTAACCTAATTCTCCTAACCTGCCACGTTAATTCTCCTAACCTGCTGCGTAAGTTCTCCTAATATGCTACGAAAAGTCACTTCTGCTAGTCAAAACCGGCTGATCTGCCCTGAGAGCAGTCTGAGCATCCACTAATGCGATTCAGCAACTTCAACAGGAAATTACCATTCTCAGCTAGTAGCAAGAAGAATGGCGATTGCGAATTTTGGAAGGAAAACGCCACAGGCTTTTGGAACTAAAGAACAGTTTAATTGTTTGTGTGTATCACCACCGAACGTTTTGAAATACACAACAAATAATACCCCAGCGGCACTCATTCAGTCAATATAGATTAGCGCACCAGCTAACGTTAGCTAGCCTGGATTTGAAATCATGGAGAGAGTGGATTAGACAATCGACTTCCTCAGCTAGCTAGCTACATTTTTAAATCAACATGTTGACCATTTGTCTCGTTCTTAGTTCTCACCCGTTCATGCATCAGATTGGAATGCAAAGTTTGTTTGCTCAAGTGAGTAACGTTACTGCTTTCCTTCATTTGTGTGCCATTTTACCTGTGTAACTTAAAACGAGGACAATAAAACTTGCTAGCTAGCATAGTTAACATTACTTCGCTAGCTAGCTAACGTTAGCTGGCTTGCTAACATCAACGAGCTAGCTAGCTAAAAACATGAACTTGGTTGTTGCTAGCCGCTAACTAAATGACTTTGACTATCTGTTCTTTCTTCCACAATATTTACTTACATTTAAGTCATTTAGCAGACGCTCTTATCCAGAGCGACTTACAGGAGCAATTAGGGTTAAGTGCCTTGCTCAAGGGCACATCGACAGATTTTTCACCTAGTCGGCTCGGGGGATTAGAACCAGCGACCTTTCTGTTACTGGCACAACGCTCTTAACCACTAAGCTACCTGCCGCCCTGTTAAGAGCTCCTCTCCTCTATTCCAACGCTCTTAACCACTAAGCTACCTGCCGCCCTGTTAAGAGCTCCTCTCCTCTATTCCAACGCTCTTAACCACTAAGCTACCTGCCGCCCTGTTAAGAGCTCCTCTCCTCTATTCCAACGCTCTTAACCACTAAGCTACCTGCCGCCCTGTTAAGAGCTCCTCTCCTCTATTCCAACGCTCTTAACCACTAAGCCACCTGCCGCCCTGTTAAGAGCTCCTCTCCTCTATTCCAACGCTCTTAACCACTAAGCTACCTGCCGCCCTGTTAAGAGCTCCTATCCTCTATTCCAACGCTCTTAACCACTAAGCTACCTGCCGCCCTGTTAAGAGCTCCTCTCCTCTATTCCAACGCTCTTAACCACTAAGCCACCTGCCGCCCTGTTAAGAGCTCCTCTCCTCTATTCCAACGCTCTTAACCACTAAGCTACCTGCCGCCCTGTTAAGAGCTCCTCTCCTCTATTCCAACGCTCTTAACCACTAAGCTACCTGCCGCCCTGTTAAGAGCTCCTCTCCTCTATTCCAACGGTCTTAACCACTAAGCTACCTGCCGCCCTGTTAAGAGCTCCTCTCCTCTATTCCAACGGTCTTAACCACTAAGCTACCTGCCGCCCTGTTAAGAGCTCCTCTCCTCTATTCCAACGCTCTTAACCACTAAGCTACCTGCCGCCCTGTTAAGAGCTCCTCTCCTCTATTCCAACGCTCTTAACCACTAAGCTACCTGCCGCCCTGTTAAGAGCTCCTCTCCTCTATTCCAACGCTCTTAACCACTAAGCTACCTGCCGCCCTGTTAAGAGCTCCTCTCCTCTATTCCAACGCTCTTAACCACTAAGCTACCTGCCGCCCTGTTAAGAGCTCCTCTCCTCTATTCCAACGCTCTTACCCACTAAGCTACCTGCCGCCCTGTTAAGAGCTCCTCTCCTCTATTCCAACGCTCTTAACCACTAAGCTACCTGCCGCCCTGTTAAGAGCTCCTCTCCTCTATTCCAACGCTCTTAACCACTAAGCTACCTGCCGCCCTGTTAAGAGCTCCTCTCCTCTATTCCAACGGTCTTAACCACTAAGCTACCTGCCGCCCTGTTAAGAGCTCCTCTCCTCTATTCCAACGCTCTTAACCACTAAGCCACCTGCCGCCCTGTTAAGAGCTCCTCTCCTCTATTCCAACGCTCTTAACCACTAAGCTACCTGCCGCCCTGTTAAGAGCTCCTCTCCTCTATTCCAACGCTCTTAACCACTAAGCTACCTGCCGCCCTGTTAAGAGCTCCTCTCCTCTATTCCAACGCTCTTAACCACTAAGCCACCTGCCGCCCTGTTAAGAGCTCCTCTCCTCTATTCCAACGCTCTTAACCACTAAGCCACCTGCCGCCCTGTTAAGAGCTCCTCTCCTCTATTCCAACGCTCTTAACCACTAAGCTACCTGCCGCCCTGTTAAGAGCTCCTCTCCTCTATTCCAACGCTCTTAACCACTAAGCTACCTGCCGCCCTGTTAAGAGCTCCTCTCCTCTTAACCACTAAGCTACCTGCCGCCCTGTTAAGAGCTCCTCTCCTCTTAACCACTAAGCTACCTGCCGCCCTGTTAAGAGCTCCTCTCCTCTTAACCACTAAGCTACCTGCCGCCCTGTTAAGAGCTCCTCTCCTCTTAACCACTAAGCTACCTGCCGCCCTGTTAAGAGCTCCTCTCCTCTATTCCAACGGTCTTAACCACTAAGCTACCTGCCGCCCTGTTAAGAGCTCCTCTCCTCTATTCCAACGCTCTTAACCACTAAGCTACCTGCCGCCCTGTTAAGAGCTCCTCTCCTCTATTCCAACGCTCTTAACCACTAAGCTACCTGCCGCCCTGTTAAGAGCTCCTCTCCTCTATTCCAACGGTCTTAACCACTAAGCTACCTGCCGCCCTGTTAAGAGCTCCTCTCCTCTATTCCAACGCTCTTAACCACTAAGCCACCTGCCGCCCTGTTAAGAGCTCCTCTCCTCTATTCCAACGCTCTTAACCACTAAGCTACCTGCCGCCCTGTTAAGAGCTCCTCTCCTCTATTCCAACGCTCTTAACCACTAAGCTACCTGCCGCCCTGTTAAGAGCTCCTCTCCTCTATTCCAACGCTCTTAACCACTAAGCCACCTGCCGCCCTGTTAAGAGCTCCTCTCCTCTATTCCAACGCTCTTAACCACTAAGCCACCTGCCGCCCTGTTAAGAGCTCCTCTCCTCTATTCCAACGCTCTTAACCACTAAGCTACCTGCCGCCCTGTTAAGAGCTCCTCTCCTCTATTCCAACGCTCTTAACCACTAAGCTACCTGCCGCCCTGTTAAGAGCTCCTCTCCTCTTAACCACTAAGCTACCTGCCGCCCTGTTAAGAGCTCCTCTCCTCTTAACCACTAAGCTACCTGCCGCCCTGTTAAGAGCTCCTCTCCTCTTAACCACTAAGCTACCTGCCGCCCTGTTAAGAGCTCCTCTCCTCTTAACCACTAAGCTACCTGCCGCCCTGTTAAGAGCTCCTCTCCTCTATTCCAACGGTCTTAACCACTAAGCTACCTGCCGCCCTGTTAAGAGCTCCTCTCCTCTATTCCAACGCTCTTAACCACTAAGCTACCTGCCGCCCTGTTAAGAGCTCCTCTCCTCTTAACCACTAAGCTACCTGCCGCCCTGTTAAGAGCTCCTCTCCTCTTAACCACTAAGCTACCTGCCGCCCTGTTAAGAGCTCCTCTCCTCTATTCCAACGCTCTTAACCACTAAGCTACCTGCCGCCCTGTTAAGAGCTCCTCTCCTCTTAACCACTAAGCTACCTGCCGCCCTGTTAAGAGCTCCTCTCCTCTTAACCACTAAGCTACCTGCCGCCCTGTTAAGAGCTCCTCTCCTCTTAACCACTAAGCTACCTGCCGCCCTGTTAAGAGCTCCTCTCCTCTATTCCAACGGTCTTAACCACTAAGCTACCTGCCGCCCTGTTAAGAGCTCCTCTCCTCTATTCCAACGGTCTTAACCACTAAGCTACCTGCCGCCCTGTTAAGAGCTCCTCTCCTCTATTCCAACGCTCTTAACCACTAAGCTACCTGCCGCCCTGTTAAGAGCTCCTCTCCTCTATTCCAACGGTCTTAACCACTAAGCTACCTGCCGCCCTGTTAAGAGCTCCTCTCCTCTATTCCAACGCTCTTAACCACTAAGCTACCTGCCGCCCTGTTAAGAGCTCCTCTCCTCTATTCCAACGCTCTTAACCACTAAGCTACCTGCCGCCCTGTTAAGAGCTCCTCTCCTCTATTCCAACGCTCTTAACCACTAAGCTACCTGCCGCCCTGTTAAGAGCTCCTCTCCTCTATTCCAACGCTCTTAACCACTAAGCTACCTGCCGCCCTGTTAAGAGCTCCTCTCCTCTATTCCAACGCTCTTAACCACTAAGCTACCTGCCGCCCTGTTAAGAGCTCCTCTCCTCTATTCCAACGCTCTTAACCACTAAGCTACCTGCCGCCCTGTTAAGAGCTCCTCTCCTCTATTCCAACGGTCTTAACCACTAAGCCACCTGCCGCCCTGTTAAGAGCTCCTCTCCTCTATTCCAACGGTCTTAACCACTAAGCTACCTGCCGCCCTGTTAAGAGCTCCTCTCCTCTATTCCAACGCTCTTAACCACTAAGCTACCTGCCGCCCTGTTAAGAGCTCCTCTCCTCTATTCCAACGCTCTTAACCACTAAGCTACCTGCCGCCCTGTTAAGAGCTCCTCTCCTCTATTCCAACGCTCTTAACCACTAAGCTACCTGCCGCCCTGTTAAGAGCTCCTCTCCTCTATTCCAACGCTCTTAACCACTAAGCCACCTGCCGCCCTGTTAAGAGCTCCTCTCCTCTATTCCAACGCTCTTAACCACTAAGCTACCTGCCGCCCTGTTAAGAGCTCCTCTCCTCTATTCCAACGCTCTTAACCACTAAGCCACCTGCCGCCCTGTTAAGAGCTCCTCTCCTCTATTCCAACGCTCTTAACCACTAAGCTACCTGCCGCCCTGTTAAGAGCTCCTCTCCTCTATTCCAACGCTCTTAACCACTAAGCTACCTGCCGCCCTGTTAAGAGCTCCTCTCCTCTATTCCAACGCTCTTAACCACTAAGCTACCTGCCGCCCTGTTAAGAGCTCCTCTCCTCTATTCCAACGCTCTTAACCACTAAGCTACCTGCCGCCCTGTTAAGAGCTCCTCTCCTCTATTCCAACGCTCTTAACCACTAAGCTACCTGCCGCCCTGTTAAGAGCTCCTCTCCTCTATTCCAACGCTCTTAACCACTAAGCCACCTGCCGCCCTGTTAAGAGCTCCTCTCCTCTATTCCAACGCTCTTAACCACTAAGCCACCTGCCGCCCTGTTAAGAGCTCCTCTCCCCTTAACCACTAAGCTACCTGCCGCCCTGTTAAGAGCTCCTCTCCTCTTAACCACTAAGCTACCTGCCGCCCTGTTAAGAGCTCCTCTCCCCTATTCCAACGGTCTTAACCACTAAGCCACCTGCCGCCCTGTTAAGAGCTCCTCTCCCCCTAACCCTAACCCTGCCGCCCTGTTAAGAGCTCCTCTCCTCTTTTCCAACGCTCTTAACCACTAAGCTACCTGCCGCCCTGTTAAGAGCTCCTCTCCCCTATTCCAACGGTCTTAACCACTAAGCCACCTGCCGCCCTGTTAAGAGCTCCTCTCCCCCTAACCCTAACCCTGCCGCCCTGTTAAGAGCTCCTCTCCCCCTAACCCTAACCCTGCCGCCCTGTTAAGAGCTCCTCTCCCCCTAACCCTAACCCTGCCGCCCTGTTAAGAGCTCCTCTCCCCCTAACCCTAACCCTGCCGCCCCGTTTCATTTCAATGTAACGTTATTGTTTCAAACAGTCAGACACTACAACGGTGCCAAGTTTGGGCCGCAGACATGAAGGTAAGAACATACCAACTTAAATGTAAATACTTATTGGGAAAATCTGCCCTGTTGTCTTTAGACTGTCACAGTAAATATAAGGGGGTGGAGGAGGGAAATATGTTAACATAGCATGTCATTTCTAATACTTCTCTTGGTGTCTGGCTGTAATGTGTGCCAAGGACCTGAAGGTGACATTGTGGCGGATGCCACCTTGTATTCTGTCAAACCGTCTTCCCCATGGCCTCAACCTGGACTGGGGCAGGGGATAAGGCCCATGGCCACAACCTGGACTGGGGCAGGGGGGATGCTACCTCGCATTCTGTCAAACCGTCTTCCCCATGGCCACAACCTGGACTGGGGCAGGGGGGATGCTACCTCGCATTCTGTCAAACCGTCTTCCCCATGGCCACAACCTGGACTTTATGGATGAACCAGACTTGTGGAGGTCTACAAATTATTTTCTGAGGTCTTGGCTGATTTATTTTCATTTTCCCATGATGTCAAGCAAAGAGGCACTGAGTTTGAAGGTAGGCCTTGAAATACATCCACCAATTGACTAAAATGATGTTAATTAGCCTATCAGAAGCTTCTAAAGCCATGACATCATTTTCTGGAATTTTCCAAGCTGTTTAAAGGCACAGTCAACTTAGTGTATGTAAACTTCTGACCCACTGGAATTGTGATACAGTGAATTATAAGTGAAATAATGATGTCCTAACCGACTTGCCAAAACTATAGTTTGTTAACAATAAATTTGTGGAGTGGTTGAAAAACAAGTTTTAATGACTCCAACCAAAGTGTATGTAAACTTCCGACTTCAACTGTATGTGTCATATGCATAGAGACTCACAAAGTGGCTGGACTGTAGTGGGGTTGGGTTAGGGGTCAGGGTTAAAGGTTATGTGACTTACATAGTGGCTGGGCTGTAGTGGGGTTGGGTTAGGGGTCAGGGTTAAAGGTTATGTGACTTACATAGTGGCTGGGCTGTAGTGGGGTTGGGTTAGGGGTCAGGGTTAAAGGTTATGTGACTTACATAGTGGCTGGGTGGTAGACGGGCTGGGCAGGGGAAAGCGTTAGGGTCAGAGGTTAGGGTCAGAGGTTAACTTACATAGTGGCTGGGCTGTAGTGGGACTGGGCAGGGGAAAGGGTTAGGGTCAGAGGTTAGGGTCAGAGGTTAACTTACATAGTGGCTGGGCTGTAGTGGGACTGGGCAGGGGAAAGGGTTAGGGTCAGAGGTTAACTTACATAGTGGCTGGGCTGTAGTGGGACTGGGCAGGGGAAAGGGTTAGGGTCAGAGGTTAGGGTCAGAGGTTAACTTACATAGTGGCTGGGCTGTAGTGGGACTGGGCAGGGGGAAAGGGTTAGGGTCAGAGGTTAGGGTCAGAGGTTAACTTACATAGTGGCTGGGCTGTAGTGGGACTGGGCAGGGGAAAGGGTTAGGGTCAGAGGTTAGGGTCAGAGGTTAACTTACATAGTGGATGGGCTGTAGTGGGACTGGGCAGGGGGAAAGGGTTAGGGTCAGAGGTTAGGGTCAGAGGTTAACTTACATAGTGGCTGGGCTGTAGTGGGACTGGGCAGGGGAAAGGGTTAGGGTCAGAGGTTAGGGTCAGAGGTTAACTTACATAGTGGCTGGGCTGTAGTGGGACTGGGCAGGGGAAAGGGTTAGGGTCAGAGGTTAACTTACATAGTGGCTGGGCTGTAGTGGGACTGGGCAGGGGAAAGGGTTAGGGTCAGAGGTTAGGGTCAGAGGTTAACTTACATAGTGGCTGGGCTGTAGTGGGACTGGGCAGGGGAAAGGGTTAGGGTCAGAGGTTAGGGTCAGAGGTTAACTTACATAGTGGCTGGGCTGTAGTGGGACTGGGCAGGGGAAAGGGTTAGGGTCAGAGGTTAGGGTCAGAGGTTAACTTACATAGTGGCTGGGCTGTAGTGGGACTGGGCAGGGGAAAGGGTTAGGGTCAGAGGTTAGGGTCAGAGGTTAACTTACATAGTGGATGGGCTGTAGTGGGACTGGGCAGGGGAAAGGGTTAGGGTCAGAGGTTAGGGTCAGAGGTTAACTTACATAGTGGCTGGGCTGTAGTGGGACTGGGCAGGGGAAAGGGTTAGGGTCAGAGGTTAACTTACATAGTGGCTGGGCTGTAGTGGGACTGGGCAGGGGAAAGGGTTAGGGTCAGAGGTTAGGGTCAGAGGTTAACTTACATAGTGGCTGGGCTGTAGTGGGACTGGGCAGGGGAAAGGGTTAGGGTCAGAGGTTAGGGTCAGAGGTTAACTTACATAGTGGCTGGGCTGTAGTGGGACTGGGCAGGGGAAAGGGTTAGGGTCAGAGGTTAGGGTCAGAGGTTAACTTACATAGTGGCTGGGCTGTAGTGGGACTGGGCAGGGGAAAGGGTTAGGGTCAGAGGTTAACTTACATAGTGGCTGGGCTGTAGTGGGACTGGGCAGGGGAAAGGGTTAGGGTCAGAGGTTAGGGTCAGAGGTTAACTTACATAGTGGCTGGGCTGTAGTGGGACTGGGCAGGGGGGAAGGGTTAGGGTCAGAGGTTAGGGTCAGAGGTTAACTTACATAGTGGCTGGGCTGTAGTGGGACTGGGCAGGGGAAAGGGTTAGGGTCAGAGGTTAGGGTCAGAGGTTAACTTACATAGTGGCTGGGCTGTAGTGGGACTGGGCAGGGGAAAGGGTTAGGGTCAGAGGTTAACTTACATAGTGGCTGGGCTGTAGTGGGACTGGGCAGGGGGAAGGGTTAGGGTCAGAGGTTAGGGTCAGAGGTTAACTTACATAGTGGCTGGGCTGTAGTGGGACTGGGCAGGGGAAAGGGTTAGGGTCAGAGGTTAGGGTCAGAGGTTAACTTACATAGTGGCTGGGCTGTAGTGGGACTGGGCAGGGGAAAGGGTTAGGGTCAGAGGTTAACTTACATAGTGGCTGGGCTGTAGTGGGACTGGGCAGGGGGAAGGGTTAGGGTCAGAGGTTAGGGTCAGAGGTTAACTTACATAGTGGCTGGGCTGTAGTGGGACTGGGCAGGGGAAAGGGTTAGGGTCAGAGGTTAGGGTCAGAGGTTAACTTACATAGTGGCTGGGCTGTAGTGGGACTGGGCAGGGGAAAGGGTTAGGGTCAGAGGTTAGGGTCAGAGGTTAACTTACATAGTGGCTGGGCTGTAGTGGGACTGGGCAGGGGAAAGGGTTAGGGTCAGAGGTTAACTTACATAGTGGCTGGGCTGTAGTGGGACTGGGCAGGGGAAAGGGTTAGGGTCAGAGGTTAGGGTCAGAGGTTAACTTACATAGTGGCTGGGCTGTAGTGGGACTGGGCAGGGGGGAAGGGTTAGGGTCAGAGGTTAGGGTCAGAGGTTAACTTACATAGTGGCTGGGCTGTAGTGGGACTGGGCAGGGGGGAAGGGTTAGGGTCAGAGGTTAGGGTCAGAGGTTAACTTACATAGTGGCTGGGCTGTAGTGGGACTGGGCAGGGGAAAGGGTTAGGGTCAGAGGTTAGGGTCAGAGGTTAACTTACATAGTGGCTGGGCTGTAGTGGGACTGGGCAGGGGAAAGGGTTAGGGTCAGAGGTTAGGGTCAGAGGTTAACTTACATAGTGGCTGGGCTGTAGTGGGACTGGGCAGGGGAAAGGGTTAGGGTCAGAGGTTAGGGTCAGAGGTTAACTTACATAGTGGCTGGGCTGTAGTGGGACTGGGCAGGGGAAAGGGTTAGGGTCAGAGGTTAGGGTCAGAGGTTAACTTACATAGTGGCTGGGCTGTAGTGGGACTGGGCAGGGGAAAGGGTTAGGGTCAGAGGTTAACTTACATAGTGGCTGGGCTGTAGTGGGACTGGGCAGGGGGAAAGGGTTAGGGTCAGAACTTGACACAGACACGAATGATCTGTTTAGTGTGTTATCACAATATTGGTGGTTTGTTGTGACCAAGTGTTGGCGCTAAACGGTGTGTTATTGTTATTGGATGCTAGTCTGCTAGTTGGCTATGGAGTCATAGTTGGCTAGCTGAACAAAGTGGGTTGAGTCTACTCCTTTAAACATCGAACCGCTGTGGTTCACAACAATTCTGATTTCCAAAGGCGGAAGTTGGGAGAGTTTTTTCTTCGGGTGGTTCAGTGAAACAATTTTAGTTTCCGAGGTAGAAGTTTTGGTGAGGGAGGCCCTGCTCTCTCCACTCCCAGATGCTTAGCCCATTTCATTCCGATCTCCTCTGCATTTTTGTAGCCATTTGCTACAGCCTGTCAACTATGCCTCTGCCTATCCCTGTTCTCTCCTCTCTGCACAGGCTACACAAACGCACCACACCGCGTGGCTGCTGCCTCTCCAATCTGGTGGTCCCTGCACGCACCACCCACGTGGAGTTCCAGGTCGCAGGCAGCCTCTGGAACTGCCGTTCTGCTGCCAACAAAGCTGACTTCATCCCAGCCTATGCCAACCTCCAGTCCCTCGACTTCCTGGCGCTGACGGAAACATGGATCACCACTGAAAACACCGCTACTCCTACTGCTCTCTCCTCGTCTGACCATGTGTTCTCGCATACCCCGAGAGCATCTGGTAAGAGGGGTGGTGGTACAGGAATC
The DNA here is from genome assembly GCF_964263955.1 of Coregonus lavaretus. Lineage (NCBI taxonomy): Eukaryota > Metazoa > Chordata > Actinopteri > Salmoniformes > Salmonidae > Coregonus > Coregonus lavaretus. Next base: position 28,985 of record NW_028164859.1, read on the forward strand.
CTCATCTCTCCCAAGTGGACATTCTCAATTTTTCCCCTAACCCATCTGTCTATCTCCTCATTTGAATTCCATGCTGTCACAGTCACTAGCCCATTTAAGCTTAATATCCTTGTCATCTATCGCCCTCCAGGTTCCCTTGGAGAGTTCATCAATGAGCTTGACGCCTTGATAAGTTCCTTCCCTGAGGATGGCTCACCCCTCACAGTTTTGGGGGATTTCAACCTCCCTATGTCCACATTTGACTCATTTCTCTCTGCCTCCTTCTTTCCACTCCTCTCCTCTTTTGACCTCACCCTCTCACCCTCTCACCGTCCCCCCCTACTCACAAGGCAGGCAATACGCTTGACCTCATCTTTACTAGATGCTGTTCTTCTACTAATCTCACTGCAACTCCCCTCCAAGTCTCCGACCACTACTTTGTTTCCTTTTCTCTCTCGCTCTCCTCCAACACTACTCACTCTGCCCCTACACAGATGGTAATGCGCCGCCGCAACCTTCGCTCTCTCTCTCCCGCTCCTCTCTCCTCTTCCATCCTATCATCTCTTCCCTCTGCTCAATCCTTCTCCCTCCAATCTCCTGATTCTGCCTCCTCAACCCTCCTCTCCTCCCTTTCTGCATCCTTTGACTCTCTGTGTCCCCTATCCTCCCGGCCGGCTCGGTCCTCCCCTCCAGCTCCGTGGCTTGATGACTCATTGCGAGCTCACAGAACAGAGCTCCGGGCAGCGGAGCGGAAATGGAAGAAAACTAAATTCCCTGCCGACCTGGCATCTTTTCACTCCCTCCTCTCTACATTTTCTTCATCTGTTTCTGCTGCTAAGGCCACCTTCTACCACTCTAAATTCCAAGCATCTGCCTCTAACCCTAGGAAGCTCTTTGCCACATTTTCCTCCCTCCTGAATCCTCCCTCCCCCCCCCCCCCCCTCCTCTCTCTCTGTGGATGACTTCGTCAACCACTTTGAAAAGAAGGTTGACGACATCCGATCCTTGTTTGTTAAGTCTAATGACACTGCTGGTCCTGCTCACACTGCCCTACCCTATGCTTTGACTTCTTTCTCCCCTCTCTCTCCAGATAAGATCCTGCGACTTGTGACTGCAGGCCGCCCAACAACCTGCCCGCTTGACCCCATCCCCTCCTCCCTTCTCCAGACCATCTCCGGTGACCTTCTCCCCTACCTCACCTCGCTGATCAACTCATCCTTGACCGCTGGCCATGTCCCTTCCGTCTTCAAGAGAGCGAGAGTTACTCCCCTTCTCAAAAAACCAACACTCGACCCCACTGATGTCAACAACTACAGACCAGTATCCCTTCTTTCTTTTCTTTCCAAAACTATTGAGCGTGCCGTCTTTAGCCAACTCTCTTGCTATCTCTCTCAGAATGACCTTCTTGATCCAAACCAATCAGGTTTCAGGACTGGTCATTCAACTGAGACTGCTCTTCTCTGTGTCACAGAGACTCTCCGCACTGCTAAAGCTAACTCTCTCTCCTCTGCTCTTGTCCTTCTAGACCTGTCTGCTGCCTTTGATACTGTGAACCATCAGATCCTCCTCTCCACCCTCTCCGAAATGGGCATCTCCGGCGCGGCTCACTCCTGGATTGCGTCCTACCTGACCGGTCGCTCCTACCAAGTGGCGTGGCGGGAAGCTGTCTCCGCACCACGTGCTCTCACCACTGGTGTCCCCCAGGGATCGGTTTTGGGCCCTCTCCTTTTCTCCCTATACACCAAGTCACTTGGCTCTGTCATATCCTCACATGGCCTTTCCTATCATTGCTACGCTGACGATACACAACTAATCTTCTCCTTTCCCCCTTCTGATAACCAGGTGGCGAATCGCATCTCTGCATGTCTGGCAGACATATCAGTATGGATGACGGATCACCACCTCAAGCTGAACCCTGGCAAGACGGAGCTGCTCTTCCTCCCGGGGAAGGACTGCCCGTTCCATGATCTCGCCATCACGGTAGACAACTCCGCTGTGTCCTCCTCCCAGAGTGCGAAGAGCCTAGGCGTGACCCTGGACAACACCCTGTCGTTCTCCGCCAACATCAAGGCGGTGACCCGCTCCTGCAGGTTCATGCTCTACAACATTCGGAGAGTGCGACCCTGCCTTACACAGGAAGCGGCGCAGGTCCTGGTCCAGGCACTTGTCATCTCCCGTCTGGACTACTGCAACTCGCTGTTGGCTGGGCTCCCTGCCTGTGCCATTAAACCCCTACAACTCATCCAGAATGCCGCAGCCCGTCTGGTGTTCAACCTTCCCAAGTTCTCTCACGTCACCCCCCTCCTCCGCACACTCCACTGGCTTCCAATTGAAGCTCGCATCCGCTACAAGACCATGGTGCTTGCCTTTGGAGCAGTGAGGGGAACGGCACCCCTGTACCTTCAGGCTCTGATCAGTCCCTACACCCAAACGAGGACATTGCGTTCATCCACCTCTGGCCTGCTGGCTCCCCTTCCTCTGCGGAAGCACAGCTCCCGCTCAGCCCAGTCAAAACTGTTCGCTGCTCTGGCACCCCAATGGTGGAACAAGCTCCCTCACGACGCCAGGACAGCGGAGTCACTCACCACCTTCCGGAGACATTTGAAACCCCACCTCTTTAAGGAATACCTGGGATAGGCTAAAGTATTCCTTCTAACCCCCCCCCCCCCCCCCCCCCCCCCCCAAATTGTAAAGTGGTTATCCCACTGGCTATAGGGTGAACGCACCAATTTGTGAGTCGCTCTGGCTAAGAGCGTCTGCTAAATGACGTTAATGTGCCCTTGAGCAAGGCACTTAACCCTAATTGCTCCTGTAAGTCGCTCTGGTTAAGAGCGTCTGCTAAATGACTAAAATGTAAAATGTAAATGTCAGAGGTTAGGGTCAGAGGTTAACTTACATAGTGGCTGGGCTGTAGTGGGACTGGGCAGGGGAAAGGGTTAGGGTCAGAGGTTAACTTACATAGTGGCTGGGCTGTAGTGGGACTGGGCAGGGGGGAAGGGTTAGGGTCAGAGGTTAGGGTCAGAGGTTAACTTACATAGTGGCTGGGCTGTAGTGGGACTGGGCAGGGGGAAGTCCTCGGTGAAGTTGACGTTACACATGTCAGTACTACAGCAGCAGAAGTGATACGTCCCATTCTGGATCTGAGGAGGCAGGTTGGTTACCAGGCAACGGTCGTCCCGACACTCCTGCTGGTCGCCAAGGTGAGTCCAACAACCTGGAGGTGACAGGAGGGAGGAGGATGAAAGAGGAAGACCTTGCTGATCCAGCAGACAGATGTCCTGGGGAGTGGATTCATATAGAAATAATAACCCCTGGTTAACACATGGGGACACTCCCAATGGGCCGTCTGGTATTGGGATGCAATCATTTCCATGGTAATGTAGAATATTAATTCAAATGATGCTAACTGATGTGGCTCATGCAACGGAATGGATTTTTTGTCATGTCCGCTGAGTTGACTCAACAAATCACATCACAGATTGAAGGGTACACTTCTTGATTTAGGGTTAGGAGCTAGGGTTAGTTTTAGGGTTAGGAGCTAGGGTTAGTTTTAGGGTTGGGAGCTAGGGTTAGTTTTATATTTAGGGTTAGGAGCTAGAGTTAGTTTTAGGGTTAGGAGCTAGGGTTAGTTTTATATTTAGGGTTAGGAGCTAGGGTTAGTTTTAGGGTTGGGAGCTAGGGTTAGTTTTAGGGTTGGGAGCTAGGGTTAGTTTTAGGGTTAGGAGCTAGGGTTAGTTTTAGGGTTAGGAGCTAGAGTTAGTTTTAGGGTTAGGAGCTAGGGTTAGTTTTAGGGTTAGGAGCTCGGGGTTAGTTTTAGGGTTAGGAGCTAGGGTTAGTTTTAGGGTTAGTTTTAGGGTTAGGAGCTAGGGTTAGTTTTAGGGTTAGGAGCTAGGGTTAGGAGCTAGGGTTAGTTTTAGGGTTAGGAGCTAGAGTTAGTTTTAGGGTTAGGAGCTAGGGTTAGGAGCTAGGGTTAGGAGCTAGGGTTAGTTTTAGGGTTAGTTTTAGGGTTAGGAGCTAGGGTTAGTTTTAGGGTTAGGAGCTAGGGTTAGGAGCTAGGGTTAGTTTTAGGGTTAGTTTTAGGGTTAGGAGCTAGGGTTAGTTTTAGGGTTAGGAGCTAGGGTTAGGAGCTAGGGTTAGTTTTAGGGTTAGGAGCTAGAGTTAGTTTTAGGGTTAGGAGCTAGGGTTAGTTTTAGGGTTAGGAGCTAGGGTTAGTTTTAGGGTTAGGAGCTAGGGTTAGTTTTAGGGTTAGGAGCTAGGGTTAGTTTTAGGGTTAGGAGCTAGGGTTAGTTTTAGGGTTAGGAGCTAGGGTTAGTTTTAGGGTTAGTTTTAGGGTTAGGAGCTAGGGTTAGTTTTAGGGTTAGGAGCTAGGGTTAGTTTTAGGGTTAGGAGCTAGGGTTAGTTTTAGGGTTAGGAGCTAGGGTTAGTTTTAGGGTTAGGAGCTAGGGTTAGGAGCTAGGGTTAGTTTTAGGGTTAGGAGCTAGAGTTAGTTTTAGGGTTAGGAGCTAGGGTTAGTTTTATATTTAGGGTTAGGAGCTAGGGTTAGTTTTAGGGTTGGGAGCTAGGGTTAGTTTTAGGGTTAGGAGCTAGGGTTAGTTTTAGGGTTAGGAGCTAGGGTTCGTTTTAGGGTTAGTTTTAGGGTTAGGAGCTAGGGTTAGTTTTAGGGTTAGGAGCTAGGGTTAGTTTTAGGGTTAGGAGCTAGGGTTAGTTTTAGGGTTAGTTTTAGGGTTAGGAGCTAGGGTTAGTTTTAGGGTTAGGAGCTAGGGTTAGTTTTAGGGTTAGGAGCTAGGGTTCGTTTTAGGGTTAGTTTTAGGGTTAGGAGCTAGGGTTAGTTTTAGGGTTAGGAGCTAGGGTTAGTTTTAGGGTTAGGAGCTAGGGTTAGTTTTAGGGTTAGGAGCTAGGGTTAGTTTTAGGGTTAGGAGCTAGGGTTCGTTTTAGGGTTAGTTTTAGGGTTAGGAGCTAGGGTTAGTTTTAGGGTTAGGAGCTAGGGTTAGTTTTAGGGTTAGGGTTAGGGTTAGGAGCTAGGGTTCGTTTTAGGGTTAGTTTTAGGGTTAGTTTTAGGGTTAGTTTTAGGGTTAGGAGCTAGGGTTCGTTTTAGGGTTAGTTTTAGGGTTAGGAGCTAGGGTTAGTTTTAGGGTTAGGAGCTAGGGTTAGTTTTAGGGTTAGGAGCTAGGGTTAGTTTTAGGGTTAGGAGCTAGGGTTCGTTTTAGGGTTAGTTTTAGGGTTAGGAGCTAGGGTTAGTTTTAGGGTTAGGAGCTAGGGTTAGTTTTAGGGTTAGGAGCTAGGGTTAGTTTTAGGGTTAGGGTTAGGAGCTAGGGTTAGGTTTAGATTCAGGGTTAGGAGCTAGGGTTAGTTTTAGGGTTAGGAGCTAGAGTTAGTTTTAGGGTTAGGAGCTAGGGTTAGTTTTAGGGTTAGTTTTAGGGTTAGGAGCTAGGGTTAGTTTTAGGGTTAGGAGCTAGGGTTAGTTTTAGGGTTAGGAGCTAGGGTTAGTTTTAGGGTTAGGAGCTAGGGTTAGTTTTAGGGTTAGGAGCTAGGGTTAGTTTTAGGGTTAGGAGCTAGGGTTAGTTTTAGGGTTAGGAGCTAGGGTTCGTTTTAGGGTTAGTTTTAGGGTTAGGAGCTAGGGTTAGTTTTAGGGTTAGGAGCTAGGGTTAGTTTTAGGGTTAGGAGCTAGGGTTAGTTTTAGGGTTAGGAGCTAGGGTTAGATTTAGGGTTACATTTACATTTACATTTAAGTCATTTAGCAGACGCTCTTATCCAGAGCGACTTACAGTTAGTGAATACATATTTTTTTTTTATTTTTTATACTGGCCCCCCGTGGGAATCGAACCCACAACCCTGGCGTTGCAAACGCCATGCTCTATCAACTGAGCTACATCCCTGCCGGCCATTCCCTCCCCTACCCTGGATGACGCTGGGCCAATTGTGCGCCGCCCATGAGTCTCCCGGTCGCGACCGGCTAGGAGCTAGGGTTAGTTTTAGGGTTAGGAGCTAGGGTTAGATTTAGGGTTAGGAGCTAGGGTTAGTTTTAGGGTTAGGAGCTAGGGTTAGATTTAGGGTTAGTTTTAGGGTTAGGAGCTAGGGTTAAATTTAGGGTTAGGAGCTAGGGTTAGGAGCTAGGGTTAGGAGCTAGGGTTAGATTTAGGGTTAGGAGCTAGGGTTAGTTTTAGGGTTAGGAGCTAGGGTTAGATTTAGGGTTAGTTTTAGGGTTAGGAGCTAGGGTTAGTTTTAGGGTTAGGAGCTAGGGTTAGTTTTAGGGTTAGGAGCTAGGGTTAGATTTAGGGTTAGGAGCTAGGGTTAGATTTAGGGTTAGGAGCTAGGGTTAGTTTTAGGGTTAGGAGCTAGGGTTAGATTTAGGGTTAGGAGCTAGGGTTAGTTTTAGGGTTAGGAGCTAGGGTTAGATTTAGGGTTAGGAGCTAGAGTTAGTTTTAGGGTTAGGAGCTAGGGTTAGGAGCTAGGGTTAGTTTTAGGGTTAGGAGCTAGGGTTAGTTTTAGGGTTAGATTTAGGGTTAGGAGCTAGGGTTAGTTTTAGGGTTAGGAGCTAGGGTTAGATTTAGGGTTAGGAGCTAGGGTTAGTTTTAGGGTTAGGAGCTAGGGTTAGATTTAGGGTTAGGAGCTAGGGTTAGTTTTAGGGTTAGGAGCTAGGGTTAGGGTTAGGGTTAGATTTAAATTAGTTGTAGGGTTAGGAGCTAGGGTTAGGTTTAGATTCAGGGTTAGGGGCTAGGGTTAGTTTTAGGGTTAGGAGCTAGGGTTAGTTTTAGGGTTAGGAGCTAGGGTTAGGGTTAGGGTTAGATTTAAATTAGTTGTAGGGTTAGGAGCTAGGGTTAGGTTTAGATTCAGGGTTAGGAGCTAGGGTTAGTTTTAGGGTTAGGAGCTAGGGTTAGATTTAGGGTTAGGAGCTAGGGTTAGTTTTAGGGTTAGGAGCTAGGGTTAGGGTTAGGGTTAGATTTAGGGTTAGGAGCTAGGGTTAGTTTTAGGGTTAGGAGCTAGGGTTAGATTTAGGGTTAGGAGCTAGGGTTAGTTTTAGGGTTAGGAGCTAGGGTTAGTTTTAGGGTTAGGAGCTAGGGTTAGGGTTAGGGTTAGATTTAAATTAGTTGTAGGGTTAGGAGCTAGGGTTAGGTTTAGATTCAGGGTTAGGAGCTAGGGTTAGATTTAGGGTTAGGAGCTAGAGTTAGTTTTAGGGTTAGGAGCTAGGGTTAGGAGCTAGGGTTAGATTTAGGGTTAGGAGCTAGGGTTAGGAGCTAGGGTTAGGAGCTAGGGTTAGGAGCTAGGGTTAGTTTTAGGGTTAGGAGCTAGGGTTAGATTTAGGGTTAGGAGCTAGGGTTAGTTTTAGGGTTAGGGTTAGGAGCTAGGGTTAGGAGCTAGGGTTAGGAGCTAGGGTTAGTTTTAGGGTTGGGAGCTAGGGTTAGGAGCTAGGGTTAGGAGCTAGGGTTAGGAGCTAGGGTTAGGAGCTAGGGTTAGGAGCTATGGTTAGTTTTAGGGTTAGGGTTAGGAGCTAGGGTTAGGTTTTGGGGTTAAGGACTGAATTGTGTGTCCCCACAAGGTTAGTTGTACAAGACTGTGTGTGTGTGGTACTGTCACCTTGTTTGACCAGCCTGATGTCTCCAGGAGGACTCTTCTCCCAGAGGCCGAAGCAGTGTGATCCTTTAGAACAGCGGATAGTAGTGTTCTCTGGGGAAACCCGTCCCTCTCCCACCGCCACACGCTCCATCTCCCACTGTTGCTGCTGGTCAGTGAAGGCACATTCCCTCTCCTCCTGCTGGTCAGCTGAGGGGGAGGAGGGATGGGGGTTCATTTTCATTGGATCAGATAGAGATGGCTCTCAAGAAACACATGACAGTACTCAATCATCCCCCTCCCCCTACCTCCCCCCTACCACCAACCCCTCTCCCCTCTTCTCTAATCAGACCACTACAGCATCCCCCTCCCCCCTACCACCAACCCCTCTCCCCTCTTCTCTAATCAGACCACTACAGCATCCCCCTCCCCCCTACCTCCCCCCTACCACCAACCCCTCTCCCATCTTCTCTAATCAGACCACTACAGCATCCCCCTCCCCCCTACCACCAACCCCTCTCCCCTCTTCTCTAATCAGACCACTACAGCATCCCCCTCCCCCCTACCTCCCCCCTACCACCAACCCCTCTCCCCTCTTCTCTAATCAGACCACTACAGCATCCCCCTCCCCCTACCTCCCCCCTACCACCAACCCCTCTCCCCTCTTCTCTAATCAGACCACTACAGCATCCCCCTCCCCCCTACCTCCCCCCTACCACCAACCCCTCTCCCCTCTTCTCTAATCAGACCACTACAGCATCACCCTCCCCCTACCTCCCCCCTACCACCAACCCCTCTCCCCTCTTCTCTAATCAGACCACTACAGCATCCCCCTCCCCCTACCTCCCCCCTACCACCAACCCCTCTCCCCTCTTCTCTAATCAGACCACTACAGCATCCCCCTCCCCCTACCTCCCCCCTACCACCAACCCCTCTCCCCTCTTCTCTAATCAGACCACTACAGCATCCCCCTCCCCCCTACCTCCCCCCTACCACCAACCCCTCTTCTCTAATCAGACCACTACAGCATCCCCCTCCCCCCTACCACCAACCCCTCTCCCCTCTTCTCTAATCAGACCACTACAGCATCCCCCTCCCCCCTACCACCAACCCCTCTCCCCTCTTCTCTAATCAGACCACTACAGCATCCCCCTCCCCCCTACCTCCCCCCTACCACCAACCCCTCTCCCATCTTCTCTAATCAGACCACTACAGCATCCCCCTCCCCCCTACCACCAACCCCTCTCCCCTCTTCTCTAATCAGACCACTACAGCATCCCCCTCCCCCCTACCTCCCCCCTACCACCAACCCCTCTCCCCTCTTCTCTAATCAGACCACTACAGCATCCCCCTCCCCCCTACCACCAACCCCTCTCCCCTCTTCTCTAATCAGACCACTACAGCATCCCCCTCCCCCCTCCCTCCCCCCTACCACCAACCCCTCTCCCCTCTTCTCTAATCAGACCACTACAGCATCCCCCTCCCCCCTACCTCCCCCCTACCACCAACCCCTCTCCCCTCTTCTCTAATCAGACCACTACAGCATCCCCCTCCCCCCTACCTCCCCTCTACCACCAACCCCTCTCCCCTCTTCTCTAATCAGACCACTACAGCATCCCCCTCCCCCTACCTCCCCCCTACCACCAACCCCTCTCCCCTCTTCTCTAATCAGACCACTACAGCATCCCCCTCCCCCTACCTCCCCCCTACCACCAACCCCTCTCCCCTCTTCTCTAATCAGACCACTACAGCATCCCCCTCCCCCCTCCCTCCCCCTCTACCACCAACCCCTCTCCCCTCTTCTCTAATCAGACCACTACAGCATCCCCCTCCCCCCTACCTCCCCCCTACCACCAACCCCTCTCCCCTCTTCTCTAATCAGACCACTACAGCATCCCCCTCCCCCCTACCTCCCCTCTACCACCAACCCCTCTCCCCTCTTCTCTAATCAGACCACTACAGCATCCCCCTCCCCCTACCTCCCCCCTACCACCAACCCCTCTCTTCTCTTCTCTAATCAGACCACTACAGCATCCCCCTCCCCCCTACCTCCCCCCTACCACCAACCCCTCTCCCCTCTTCTCTAATCAGACCACTACAGCATCCCCCTCCCCCCTACCTCCCCCCTACCACCAACCCCTCTCCCCTCTTCTCTAATCAGACCACTACAGCATCCCCCTCCCCCCTACCTCCCCCCTACCACCAACCCCTCTCCCCTCTTCTCTAATCAGACCACTACAGCATCCCCCTCCCCCCTACCACCAACCCCTCTCCCCTCTTCTCTAATCAGACCACTACAGCATCCCCCTCCCCCCTACCTCCCCCCTACCACCAACCCCTCTCCCATCTTCTCTAATCAGACCACTACAGCATCCCCCTCCCCCCTACCACCAACCCCTCTCCCCTCTTCTCTAATCAGACCACTACAGCATCCCCCTCCCCCCTACCTCCCCTCTACCACCAACCCCTCTCCCCTCTTCTCTAATCAGACCACTACAGCATCCCCCTCCCCCTACCTCCCCCCTACCACCAACCCCTCTCCCCTCTTCTCTAATCAGACCACTACAGCATCCCCCTCCCCCCTACCACCAACCCCTCTCCCCTCTTCTCTAATCAGACCACTACAGCATCCCCCTCCCCCTACCTCCCCCCTACCACCAACCCCTCTCCCCTCTTCTCTAATCAGACCACTACAGCATCCCCCTCCCCCCTACCACCAACCCCTCTCCCCTCTTCTCTAATCAGACCACTACAGCATCCCCCTCCCCCCTACCACCAACCCCTCTCCCCTCTTCTCTAATCAGACCACTACAGCATCCCCCTCCCCCCTACCACCAACCCCTCTCCCCTCTTCTCTAATCAGACCACTACAGCATCCCCCTCCCCCTACCTCCCCCCTACCACCAACCCCTCTCCCCTCTTCTCTAATCAGACCACTACAGCATCCCCCTCCCCCTACCTCCCCCCTACCACCAACCCCTCTCCCCTCTTCTCTAATCAGACCACTACAGCATCCCCCTCCCCCCTACCTCCCCCCTACCACCAACCCCTCTCCCCTCTTCTCTAATCAGACCACTACAGCATCCCCCTCCCCCCTACCACCAACCCCTCTCCCCTCTTCTCTAATCAGACCACTACAGCATCCCCCTCCCCCCTACCTCCCCTCTACCACCAACCCCTCTCCCCTCTTCTCTAATCAGACCACTACAGCATCCCCCTCCCCCCTACCACCAACCCCTCTCCCCTCTTCTCTAATCAGACCACTACAGCATCCCCCTCCCCCCTACCTCCCCTCTACCACCAACCCCTCTCCCCTCTTCTCTAATCAGACCACTACAGCATCCCCCTCCCCCTACCTCCCCCCTACCACCAACCCCTCTCCCCTCTTCTCTAATCAGACCACTACAGCATCCCCCTCCCCCTACCTCCCCCCTACCACCAACCCCTCTCCCCTCTTCTCTAATCAGACCACTACAGCATCCCCCTCCCCCCTCCCTCCCCCTCTACCACCAACCCCTCTCCCCTCTTCTCTAATCAGACCACTACAGCATCCCCCTCCCCCCTACCTCCCCCCTACCACCAACCCCTCTCCCCTCTTCTCTAATCAGACCACTACAGCATCCCCCTCCCCCCTACCTCCCCTCTACCACCAACCCCTCTCCCCTCTTCTCTAATCAGACCACTACAGCATCCCCCTCCCCCTACCTCCCCCCTACCACCAACCCCTCTCTTCTCTTCTCTAATCAGACCACTACAGCATCCCCCTCCCCCCTACCTCCCCCCTACCACCAACCCCTCTCCCCTCTTCTCTAATCAGACCACTACAGCATCCCCCTCCCCCTACCTCCCCCCTACCACCAACCCCTCTCTTCTCTTCTCTAATCAGACCACTACAGCATCCCCCTCCCCCTACCTCCCCCCTACCACCAACCCCTCTCCCCTCTTCTCTACTCAGACCACTACAGCATCCCCCTCCCCCCTCCCCCCCACCACCAACCCCTCTCCCCTCTTCTCTAATCAGACCACTACAGCATCCCCCTCCCCCCTACCTCCCCTCTACTACCAACCCCTCTCCCCTCTTCTCTAATCAGACCACTACAGCATCCCCCTCCCCCCTACCTCCCCCCTACCACCAACCCCTCTCCCCTCTTCTCTAATCAGACCACTACAGCATCCCCCTCCCCCCTACCTCCCCTCTACCACCAACCCCTCTCCCCTCTTCTCTAATCAGACCACTACAGCATCCTCCTCCCCCCTACCTCCCCTCTACCACCAACCCCTCTCCCCTCTTCTCTAATCAGACCACTAAAGACTACTACTACTACTACTACTACTACTGCTGCTACTACTACTACTACTACTACTACTACTACTACTGCTGCTACTACTACTACTACTACTACTACTACTGCTGCTGCTGCTGCTACTACTACTACTGCTGCTACTACTACTACTACTACTACTACTACTACTACTACTACTACTGCTGCTACTACTACTACTACTACTACTACTACTACTGCTGCTGCTGCTACTACTACTGCTGCTGCTGCTGCTACTACTGCTACTACTGCTACTACTACTACTACTGCTGCTACTACTACTACTACTACTACTACTGCTGCTACTACTGCTGCTGCTACTACTACTACTACTACTACTACTACTACTGCTACTACTGCTACTACTACTACTACTGCTACTACTACTACTGCTGCTACTACTACTACTACTACTACTACTACTACTACTACTACTACTACTACTACTGCTACTACTACTACTACTACTACTGCTACTACTACTACTACTGCTACTGCTACTACTACTACTACTACTACTACTACTGCCACTGCTACTACTACTACTACTACTGCTGCTACTACTGCTACTACTACTACTACTACTACTACTACTACTACTACTGCTACTACTACTACTACTACTGCTACTAAATTAACCCTGTCAACCCTGGTGTACTGGGTTGAGCGTTTGTTGATACGTTGTAATGAGGAGCAGCATCGCTGTATTCCTGTAGGTGGTCACTGTCCAGGTATGTTGTTAGTCACTCATTCCACAGGGAAAGAAAGATGTTGTGGATCCATTCTCCCTGATGTTTAGAAGTTCCCACCGACTGTGTAAACATGTAGACCCATGTACGAATAACACCGACAAGTGAGAGACATAGAATCAGAGCGTGTACCGTGGCAAGCCTCACGGCCGCCATCTTACAAGGCCATCTGCATTGTGGATTCACATGGAATTTTGTGCATTTTTGTTATTGTTTTAATGGAAAACCAATACTAAAAAATATATATTTGTCACATCCCTATTCCAGACCCAGTACTGCTACTACTCTATGAGAGGGTTAGGTTTAGTGACAGGGTTAGGGTTAGGGTTAGGGTTAGGGTTAGTGACTATTAGCTCTATGAGTGAGAGGGTTAGGGTTAGTGACAGGGTTAGGGTTAGTGACAGGGTTAGGGTTAGTGACAGGGTCTGAGTGAGAGGGAGTTTTCCTCTATGTGTCAGCGTGTTCATTGGACCAGAGCAGCAGTGTGTTTACCCATGGCCCAGTTATTTGCTAATCTCCCCCCCCCCGTCGCTCCTCCGTCCCCCCCGTCCCCTTCTTCCCCCCGAAAAACAACAACAGCCTCATTTATTTTTTTGTTCTCCCTCGCTCTAAGATGGACGTCCTGTGTTCTATAGTCAGAAGGAATCAGTGATCGGTCGGACTCCTCTCCTCTGCACACTACTCTACAAGGCTCCAGTCACACTGGACTCCTCTCCTCTGCACACTACTCTACAAGGCTCCAGTCACACTGGACTCCTCTCCTCTGCACACTACTCTACAAGGCTCCAGTCACACTGGACTCCTCTCCTCTGCACACTACTCTACAAGGCTCCAGTCACACTGGACTCCTCTCCTCTGCACACTGCTCTACAAGGCTCCAGTCACACTGGAAACACATACATAATATTATAGACTACTGAAATGTCACATTGGAGAGGAGGTGGGGCATAATGGTAGGGGAGAGGAGGTGGGGAGAGGAGGTGGGGCATAATGGTAGGGGAGAGGAGGTGGGGGAGAGGAGGTGGGGCATAATGGTAGGGGAGAGGAGGTGGGGGAGAGGAGGTGGGGCATAATGGTAGGGGAGAGGAGGTGGGGGAGAGGAGGTGGGGGAGAGGAGGTGGGGCATAATGGTAGGGGAGAGGAGGTGGGGGAGAGGAGGTGGGGGAGAGGAGGTGGGGCATAATGGTAGGGGAGAGGAGGTGGGGGAGAGGAGGTGGGGGAGAGGAGGTGGGGCATAATGGTAGGGGAGAGGAGGTGGGGGAGAGGAGGTGGGGCATAATGTTAGAGGAAGGAGGTGGGGGAGAGGAGGTGGGGCATAATGGTAGGGGAAAGGAGGTGGGGCATAATGGTAGGGGAGAGGAGGTGGGGGAGAGGAGGTGGGGCAGAATGGTAGGGGAGAGGGGGAGGTGATGGTGGAGGGAGGGGGCTTTGCTGACAGGAGAGGAGGGGGGGTCTAATGGTAGGGGAGAGGGGGAGGTGATGGTGGAGGGAGGGGGCTTTGCTGACAGGAGAGGAGGGGGGGTCTAATCTGTCCCCTCCATCTGGCCCTCTGCTCTGCTCTCTCTAGGGTGTGTCTGGGTTAGGGTCTGGGCTGGGTCTGGTGCTGCAGCCATGATAATCCTCCAGATTAAAGCCAGTATAGACCTAGACCAGACTGACCTTCTCAGAGTTATATATATATATTTATAGATGCAGAAAGTAAACAGCATAGTGGGTCAATTTCTGTAACAACTAAGAGCGTTGATCTATACTGATAGATAGGCCTAGTGCAGGGTTCTGACTGTCTGTCTGGTGGCTGACCTGCCTATACTGATAGATAGACCTAGTGCAGGGTTCTGACTGTCTGTCTGGTGGCTGACCTGCCTATACTGATAGATAGGCCTAGTGCAGGGTTCTGACTGTCTGTCTGGTGGCTGACCTGCCTATACTGATAGATAGGCCTAGTGCAGGGTTCTGTCTGTCTGGTGGCTGACCTGCCTATACTGATAGATAGGCCTAGTGCACGGTTCTGACTGTCTGTCTGGTGGCTGACCTGCCTATACTGATAGATAGGCCTAGTGCAGTTATCTGTCTGTCTGGTGGCTGACCTGCCTATACTGATAGATAGGCCTAGTGCACGGTTCTGTCTGTCTGGTGGCTGACCTGCCTATACTGATAGATAGGCCTAGTGCAGGGTTCTGACTGTCTGTCTGGTGGCTGACCTGCCTATACTGATAGATAGGCCTAGTGCACGGTTCTGTCTGTCTGGTGGCTGACCTGCCTATACTGATAGACAGGCCAAGTGCACCGTTCTGACCTGCCTATACTGATAGACAGGCCTAGTGTACGGTTCTGACTGTCTGGTGGCTGACCTGCCTATACTGATAGATAGGCCTAGTGCAGGGTTCTGTCTGTCTGGTGGCTGACCTGCCTATACTGATAGATAGGCCTAGTGTACGGTTCTGACTGTCTGTCTGGTGGCTGACCTGCCTATACTGATAGACAGGCCTAGTGTACGGTTCTGACTGTCTGTCTGGTGGCTGACCTGCCTATACTGATAGATAGGCCTAGTGCAGGGTTCTGACTGTCTGTCTGGTGGCTGACCTGCCTATACTGATAGATAGGCCTAGTGCACGGTTCTGACTGTCTGTCTGGTGGCTGACCTGCCTATACTGATAGATAGGCCTAGTGTATGGTTCTGACTGTCTGTCTGGTGGCTGACCTGCCTATACTGATAGATAGGCCTAGTGCAGGGTTCTGACTGTCTGTCTGGTGGCTGACCTGCCTATACTGATAGATAGGCCTAGTGTACGGTTCTGACTGTCTGGTGGCTGACCTGCCTATACTGATAGATAGGCCTAGTGTACGGTTCTGACTGTCTGTCTGGTGGCTGACCTGCCTATACTGATAGATAGGCCTAGTGTACGGTTCTGACTGTCTGGTGGCTGACCTGCCTATACTGATAGATAGGCCTAGTGTACGGTTCTGACTGTCTGTCTGGTGGCTGACCTGCCTATACTGATAGACAGGCCTAGTGTACGGTTCTGACTGTCTGTCTGGTGGCTGACCTGCCTATACTGATAGATAGGCCTAGTGTACGGTTCTGACTGTCTGTCTGGTGGCCAACCTGCCCCTCCACTCTCTCTCTCCGTCCCTCGCTAGCTCGCAATGAAAGATGCGAGTGTTTGTGTTCTCGGAAGAATGGCAACTAATCAGTCTCCTCCATTCCAAAAACACTGAATCTTAGTGGAATCGAATCTTGACACTCAGAAATGTTCCATCTACTATCCTTCTGACCCTCTGCAGCCAGGTCCCATCTACTATCCTCCTGACCCTCTGCAGCCAGGTCCCATCTACTATCCTCCTGACCCTCTGCAGCCAGGTTCCATCTACTATCCTTCTGACCCTCTGCAGCCAGGTCTCATCTACTATCCTCCTGACCCTCTGCAGCCAGGTCTCATCTACTATCCTCCTGACCCTCTGCAGCCAGGTCTCATCTACTATCCTCCTGACCCTCTGCAGCCAAGTCTCATCTACTATCCTCCTGACCCTCTGCAGCCAGGTCTCATCTACTATCCTCCTGACCCTCTGCAGCCAGGTCTCATCTACTATCCTCCTGACCCTCTGCAGCCAAGTCTCATCTACTATCCTCCTGACCCTCTGCAGCCAGGTCTCATCCACTATCCTTCTGACCCTCTGCAGCCAGGTCTCATCTACCTCCTGACCCTCTGCAGCCAGGTCCCATCCACTATCCTTCTGACCCTCTGCAGCCAGGTCCCATCTACTATCCTCCTGACCCTCTGCAGCCAGGTCCCATCTACTATCCTCCTGACCCTCTGCAGCCAGGTCCCATCTACTATCCTCCTGACCCTCTGCAGCCAGGTCTCATCCACTATCCTTCTGACCCTCTGCAGCCAGGTCTCATCTACTATCCTTCTGACCCTCTGCAGCCAGGTTCCATCCACTATCCTCCTGACCCTCTGCAGCCAGGTCTCATCTACTATCCTCCTGACCCTCTGCAGCCAGGTCCCATCTACTATCCTTCTGACCCTCTGCAGCCAGGTCCCATCTACTATCCTTCTGACCCTCTGCAGCCAGGTTCCATCCACTATCCTCCTGACCCTCTGCAGCCAGGTCTCATCTACTATCCTCCTGACCCTCTGCAGCCAGGTCCCATCTACTATCCTCCTGACCCTCTGCAGCCAGGTCCCATCTACTATCCTCCTGACCCTCTGCAGCCAGGTCTCATCTACTATCCTTCTGACCCTCTGCAGCCAGGTCCCATCTACTATCCTCCTGACCCTCTGCAGCCAGGTCTCATCTACTATCCTCCTGACCCTCTGCAGCCAGTTCTCATCTACTATCCTTTTGACCCTCTGCAGCCAGGTCCCATCTACTATCCTCCTGACATTCTGCAGCCAGGTCTCATCTACTATCCTTCTGACCCTCTGCAGCCAGGTCCCATCTACTATCCTTCTTACCCTCTGCAGCCAGGTCTCATCTACTATCCTCCTGACCCTCTGCAGCCAGGTCTCATCTACTATCCTCCTGACCCTCTGCAGCCAGGTCTCATCTACTATCCTCCTGACCCTCTGCAGCCAGGTCTCATCTACTATCCTCCTGACCCTCTGCAGCCAGGTCTCATCTACTATCCTCCTGACCCTCTGCAGCCAGGTTCCATCTACTATCCTCCTGACCCTCTGCAGCCAGGTCTCATCTACTATCCTCCTGACCCTCTGCAGCCAGGTTCCATCTACTATCCTCCTGACCCTCTGCAGCCAGGTTCCATCTACTTTTTTAAAATAACCAGTTTGTGCTCTGGTACTGTGCCTGGCGGACCAAGTTTGCCCGTGACTGGTGCTTCGGCCTCATCAAGCAGCGCTTTCATTATCGTAGGCTACTACTTTCCCCACTTTTAGTCTTGAAATCTTTGGTTGTTTACAACACTACCTTACTCACTCTGTTTAGCACATGGCCTCACATGGTCTACCCTGCTAGCCTACCCTGCCACTACCTTACTCACTCTGTTTAGCACATGGCCTTACTCACTCTGTTTAGCACATGGCCTTACATGGTCTACCCTGCTAGCCTACCCTGCCACTACCGTACTCACTCTGTTTAGCACATGGCCTCACATGTGACTCCTTAAAGACATGGGTGGGGCTAAGGTTTAAGAGGGTGTGAACGATGCTGAATGGGTGTAGACAAAGAAGACATTCAAGGGCCATTTTCTCAAAAGTGTGGTTACAAATGTATCAACTTTCAAAGCAGAATTACTTTCCCATTGTTCCTCAACTGCAGTGTATGATATACCATTTTCTAGCTTTGAGTCTCTACTTTTATCCAATGTAAATACAACATTTCAAATGTTGCTACATAAGACCAAATCGAGGTGGTCAGTCACAAATGGCAGAGAAATGACAGTGACAGCAGCGAAGTCCTGTAGGACAATACTTTGACAAGTTAAATGAGATGAAATGCAAACTTTTCGAGGTGGAATTGAGGTACAGTAAAAGGAGTACAGGTGCAATGCTTCACCGTCTAAAGGGGACGCACCGTGAGACCCAAACCGTTGCTGGCAGCATCACAGCTGCATTGGGACGCACCGTGAGACCCAAACCGATGCTGGCAGCATCACAGCTGCATTGGGACGCACCGTGAGACCCAAACCGTTGCTGGCAGCATCACAGCTGCATTGGGACGCACCGTGAGACCCAAACCGTTGCTGGCAGCATCACAGCTGCATTGGGACGCACCGTAAGACCCAAACCGTTGCTGGAAGCATCACAGCTGCATTGGGACGCACCGTGAGACCCAAACCGTTGCTGGCAGCATCACAGCTGCATTGGGACGCACCGTGAGACCCAAACCGTTGCTGGCAGCATCACAGCTGCATTGGGACGCACCGTGAGACCCAAACCGTTGCTGGCAGCATCACAGCTGCATTGGGACGCACCGTGAGACCCAAACCGTTGCTGGCAGCATCACAGCTGCATTGGGACGCACCGTGAGACCCAAACCGATGCTGGCAGCATCACAGCTGCATTGGGAATTCAAGTGGAATTATATGCTTTTTTTCTTTAATATATTTAGTGGAAAACTGATAAACAAAATGGCCGTTTAAACGTTAAGAAATGTTTTCCCATTTGTCACATCCCTATATTATTCCCTATCAGACTAATGCCATTATGACACAGGATTCAGAAAGGAGGTGAAAACACAAACACTGACCTACATCATCATCATATGGTGTCAGGTTTCATCAGAGAGATTATCATCTGAGATTATTAGAGAGACTATCTGGCAGGAGTCCGTCTGTCTGACACTGGGAATACCAGAACATCACCAGCATCATGAAAAGTGTAGAAAGCTTTGCTGAAAAGCTCCATCTTTGCCTCAAAAGGGTATTCATGAACATTAGGGACAGACTAACAGTAAATACAGAGTAAAGGGTATTAATGAACATTAGGGACAGACTAACAGTAAATACAGAGTAAAGGGTATTAATGAACATTAGGGACAGGCTAACAGTAAATACAGAGTAAAGGGTATTAATGAACATTAGGGACAGGCTAACAGTAAATACAGAGTAAAGGGTATTAATGAACATTAGGGACAGGCTAACAGTAAATACAGAGTAAAGGGTATTAATGAACATTAGGGACAGACTAACAGTAAATACAGAGTAAAGGGTATTAATGAACATTAGGGACAGGCTAACAGTAAATACAGAGTAAAGGGTATTAATGAACATTAGGGACAGACTAACAGTAAATACAGAGTAAAGGGTATTAATGAACATTAGGGACAGACTAACAGTAAATACAGAGTAAAGGGTATTAATGAACATTAGGGACAGGCTAACAGTAAATACAGAGTAAAGGGTATTAATGAACATTAGGGACAGGCTAACAGTAAATACAGAGTAAAGGGTATTAATGAACATTAGGGACAGACTAACAGTAAATACAGAGTAAAGGGTATTAATGAACATTAGGGACAGGCTAACAGTAAATACAGAGTAAAGGGTATTAATGAACATTAGGGACAGGCTAACAGTAAATACAGAGTAAAGGGTATTAATGAACATTAGGGACAGGCTAACAGTAAATACAGAGTAAAGGGTATTAATGAACATTAGGGACAGACTAACAGTAAATACAGAGTAAAGGGTATTAATGAACATTAGGGACAGACTAACAGTAAATACAGAGTAAAGGGTATTAATGAACATTAGGGACAGGCTAACAGTAAATACAGAGTAAAGGGTATTAATGAACATTAGGGACAGACTAACAGTAAATACAGAGTAAAGGGTATTAATGAACATTAGGGACAGGCTAACAGTAAATACAGAGTAAAGGGTATTAATGAACATTAGGGACAGACTAACAGTAAATACAGAGTAAAGGGTATTAATGAACATTAGGGACAGACTAACAGTAAATACAGAGTAAAGGGTATTAATGAACATTAGGGACAGACTAACAGTAAATACAGAGTAAAGGGTATTAATGAACATTAGGGACAGACTAACAGTAAATACAGAGTAAAGGGTATTAATGAACATTAGGGACAGACTAACAGTAAATACAGAGTAAAGGGTATTAATGAACATTAGGGACAGGCTAACAGTAAATACAGAGTAAAGGGTATTAATGAACATTAGGGACAGACTAACAGTAAATACAGAGTAAAGGGTATTAATGAACATTAGGGACAGGCTAACAGTAAATACAGAGTAAAGGGTATTAATGAACATTAGGGACAGACTAACAGTAAATACAGAGTAAAGGGTATTAATGAACATTAGGGACAGACTAACAGTAAATACAGAGTAAAGGGTATTAATGAACATTAGGGACAGACTAACAGTAAATACAGAGTAAAGGGTATTAATGAACATTAGGGACAGACTAACAGTAAATACAGAGTAAAGGGTATTAATGAACATTAGGGACAGGCTAACAGTAAATACAGAGTAAAGGGTATTAATGAACATTAGGGACAGACTAACAGTAAATACAGAGTAAAGGGTATTAATGAACATTAGGGACAGGCTAACAGTAAATACAGAGTAAAGGGTATTAATGAACATTAGGGACAGACTAACAGTAAATACAGAGTAAAGGGTATTAATGAACATTAGGGACAGGCTAACAGTAAATACAGAGTAAAGGGTATTAATGAACATTAGGGACAGACTAACAGTAAATACAGAGTAAAGGGTATTAATGAACATTAGGGACAGACTAACAGTAAATACAGAGTAAAGGGTATTAATGAACATTAGGGACAGACTAACAGTAAATACAGAGTAAAGGGTATTAATGAACATTAGGGACAGACTAACAGTAAATACAGAGTAAAGGGTATTAATGAACATTAGGGACAGACTAACAGTAAATACAGAGTAAAGGGTATTCATGAACATTAGGGACAGACTAACAGTAAATACAGAGTAAAGGGTATTAATGAACATTAGGGACAGACTAACAGTAAATACAGAGTAAAGGGTATTAATGAACATTAGGGACAGACTAACAGTAAATACAGAGTAAAGGGTATTAATGAACATTAGGGACAGACTAACAGTAAATACAGAGTAAAGGGTATTAATGAACATTAGGGACAGGCTAACAGTAAATACAGAGTAAAGGGTATTAATGAACATTAGGGACAGACTAACAGTAAATACAGAGTAAAGGGTATTAATGAACATTAGGGACAGACTAACAGTAAATACAGAGTAAAGGGTATTAATGAACATTAGGGACAGACTAACAGTAAATACAGAGTAAAGGGTATTAATGAACATTAGGGACAGGCTAACAGTAAATACAGAGTAAAGGGTATTAATGAACATTAGGGACAGACTAACAGTAAATACAGAGTAAAGGGTATTAATGAACATTAGGGACAGACTAACAGTAAATACAGAGTAAAGGGTATTAATGAACATTAGGGACAGACTAACAGTAAATACAGAGTAAAGGGTATTAATGAACATTAGGGACAGACTAACAGTAAATACAGAGTAAAGGGTATTAATGAACATTAGGGACTGACTAACAGTAAATACAGAATAAAGGGTATTAATGAACATTAGGGACAGGCTAACAGTAAATACAGAGTAAAGGGTATTAATGAACATTAGGGACAGACTAACAGTAAATACAGAGTAAAGGGTATTAATGAACATTAGGGACAGACTAACAGTAAATACAGAGTAAAGGGTATTAATGAACATTAGGGACAGACTAACAGTAAATACAGAGTAAAGGGTATTCATGAACATTAGGGACAGACTAACAGTAAATACAGAGTAAAGGGTATTAATGAACATTAGGGACTGGCTAACAGTAAATACAGAGTAAAGGGTATTAATGAACATTAGGGACAGACTAACAGTAAATACAGAGTAAAGGGTATTAATGAACATTAGGGACAGACTAACAGTAAATACAGAGTAAAGGGTATTAATGAACATTAGGGACAGACTAACAGTAAATACAGAGTAAAGGGTATTAATGAACATTAGGGACAGACTAACAGTAAATACAGAGTAAAGGGTATTAATGAACATTAGGGACAGACTAACAGTAAATACAGAGTAAAGGGTATTAATGAACATTAGGGACTGACTAACAGTAAATACAGAGTAAAGGGTATTAATGAACATTAGGGACAGACTAACAGTAAATACAGAGTAAAGGGTATTAATGAACATTAGGGACAGACTAACAGTAAATACAGAGTAAAGGGTATTAATGAACATTAGGGACTGGCTAACAGTAAATACAGAGTAAAGGGTATTAATGAACATTAGGGACAGGCTAACAGTAAATACAGAGTAAAGGGTATTAATGAACATTAGGGACTGGCTAACAGTAAATACAGAGTAAAGGGTATTAATGAACATTAGGGACAGACTAACAGTAAATACAGAGTAAAGGGTATTAATGAACATTAGGGACAGACTAACAGTAAAGAGAAGAACAGTTCCTGGGTCTCTGTCTCCCAGCTATACAGCCAGAGGTCATTCCATTAGAGGGATCTGTTAGGGTCTAGGGTCATTCATCCTCCCTCCATCTCTCTCTGTGGCAGGGTAGTGTACACTATATCCTGGGCAGGGTAGTGTACACTATATCCTGGAAGGCAGGCAGGGTAGTGTACACTATATCCTGGAAGGCAGGCAGGGTAGTGTACACTATATCCTGGAAGGCAGGCAGGGTAGTGTACACTATATCCTGGAAGGCAGGCAGGGTAGTGTACACTATATCCTGGAAGGCAGGCAGGGTAGTGTACACTATATCCTGGAAGGCAGGCAGGGTAGTGTACACTATATCCTGGAAGGCAGGCAGGGTAGTGTACACTATATCCTGGAAGGCAGGCAGGGTAGTGTACACTATATCCTGGAAGGCAGGCAGGGTAGTGTACACTATATCCTGGAAGGCAGGCAGGGTAGTGTACACTATATCCTGGGCAGGGTAGTGTACACTATATCCTGGAAGGCAGGCAGGGTAGTGTACACTATATCCTGGAAGGCAGGCAGGGTAGTGTACACTATATCCTGGGCAGGGTAGTGTACACTATATCCTGGAAGGCAGGCAGGGTAGTGTACACTATATCCTGGAAGGCAGGCAGGGTAGTGTACACTATATCCTGGAAGGCAGGCAGGGTAGTGTACACTATATCCTGGAAGGCAGGCAGGGTAGTGTACACTATATCCTGGAAGGCAGGCAGGGTAGTGTACACTATATCCTGGGCAGGGTAGTGTACACTATATCCTGGAAGGCAGGCAGGGTAGTGTACACTATATCCTGGAAGGCAGGCAGGGTAGTGTACACTATATCCTGGAAGGCAGGCAGGGTAGTGTACACTATATCCTGGAAGGCAGGCAGGGTAGTGTACACTATATCCTGGAAGACAGGCAGGGTAGTGTACACTATATCCTGGAAGGCAGGCAGGGTAGTGTACACTATATCCTGGGCAGGGTAGTGTACACTATATCCTGGAAGGCAGGCAGGGTAGTGTACACTATATCCTGGAAGGCAGGCAGGGTAGTGTACACTATATCCTGGAAGGCAGGCAGGGTAGTGTACACTATATCCTGGAAGGCAGGCAGGGTAGTGTACACTATATCCTGGAAGACAGGCAGGGTAGTGTACACTATATCCTGGAAGGCAGGCAGGGTAGTGTACACTATATCCTGGGCAGGGTAGTGTACACTATATCCTGGAAGGCAGGCAGGGTAGTGTACACTATATCCTGGAAGGCAGGCAGGGTAGTGTACACTATGTCCTGGAAGGCAGGCAGGGTAGTGTACACTATATCCTGGAAGGCAGGCAGGGTAGTGTACACTATATCCTGGAAGGCAGGCAGGGTAGTGTACACTATGTCCTGGAAGGCAGGCAGGGTAGTGTACACTATATCCTGGAAGGCAGGCAGGGTAGTGTACACTATATCCTGGGCAGGGTAGTGTACACTATATCCTGGAAGGCAGGCAGGGTAGTGAGCAGTAGCAGCAGAAGTAGGACCACACATAGGTTACCCACCGGGGACAGGGGGAAACATGCTGGGTGGTGAAGGAGATAGCTAGATAGATAATGATAGATAATGGCCTGCTGCCTACCCAAGAGGGAAACATGCTGGGTGGTGAAGGAGATAGCTAGATAGATAGTGATAGATAATGGCCTGCTGCCTACCCAAGAGGGAAACATGCTGGGTGGTGAAGGAGATAGCTAGATAGATAATGATAGATAATGGCCTGCTGCCTACCCAAGAGGGAAACATGCTGGGTGGTGAAGGAGATAGCTAGATAGATAATGATAGATAATGGCCTGCTGCCTACCCAAGAGGGAAACATGCTGGGTGGTGAAGGAGATAGCTAGATAGATAGTGATAGATAATGGCCTGCTGCCTACCCAAGAGGGAAACATGCTGGGTGGTGAAGGAGATAGCTAGATAGATAGTGATAGATAATGGCCTGCTGCCTACCCATAGCTCATAGAGCAGACAGACCTGTATAGAAATACAATCAGCACATCTATCTCTGTGGCCTACCTACTCTGAGAGGGAAACAGGCACATATAGCACTGCATAATGCTTTTAGCCATAGCATCTTACAGATAACCCATTATTCAGTACCATACACAGTGAAGTGTATGGCTGTGAGACAGGCAGGGTACGGCAGTATTAAAGTGACCCAGTGAAGTGTATGGCTGTGAGACAGGCAGGGTACGGCAGTATTAAAGTGACACAGTGAAGTGTATGGCTGTGAGACAGGCAGGGTACGGCAGTATTAAAGTGACCCAGTGAAGTGTATGGCTGTGAGACAGGCAGGGTACGGCAGTATTAAAGTGACCCAGTGAAGTGTATGGCTGTGAGACAGGCAGGGTACGGCAGTATTAAAGTGACACAGTGAAGTGTATGGCTGTGAGACAGGCAGGGTACGGCAGTATTAAAGTGACACAGTGAAGTGTATGGCTGTGAGACAGGCAGGGTACGGCAGTATTAAAGTGACCCAGTGAAGTGTATGGCTGTGAGACAGGCAGGGTACGGCAGTATTAAAGTGACACAGTGAAGTGTATGGCTGTGAGACAGGCAGGGTACGGCAGTATTAAAGTGACACAGTGAAGTGTATGGCTGTGAGACAGGCAGGGTACGGCAGTATTAAAGTGACACAGTGAAGT
>NW_028164858.1:0-20051 GCF_964263955.1 Coregonus lavaretus
ACACCCCCATATGGAAACCATCCGGTTGACACTATGAGAACCAGGGACCGACTCCTGCCTCACGGGAGGCCGATTTTGATGCACTTTTCTCGGATTGGGTGGTTGGTCATACACCCCCATATGGAAACCATCCGGTTGACACTATGAGAACCAGGGACCGACTCCTGCCTCACGGGAGGCCGATTTTGATGCAATTTTCTCGGATTGGGTGGTTGGTCATACACCCCCATATGGAAACCATCCGGTTGACACTATGAGAACCAGGGACCGACTCCTGCCTCACGGGAGGCCGATTTTGATGCACTTTTCTCGGATTGGGGTGTTGGTCAGACACCCCCATATGGAAACCATCCGGTTGACACTATGAGAACCAGGGACCGACTCCTGCCTCACGGGAGGCCGATTTTGATGCACTTTTCTCGGATTGGGTGGTTGGTCATACACCCCCATATGGAAACCATCCGGTTGACACTATGAGAACCAGGGACCGACTCCTGCCTCACGGGAGGCCGATTTTGATGCAATTTTCTCGGATTGGGTGGTTGGTCATACACCCCCATATGGAAACCATCCGATTGACACTATGAGAACCAGGGACCGACTCCTGCCTCACGGGAGGCCGATTTTGATGCACTTTTCTCGGATTGGGTGGTTGGTCATACACCCCCATATGGAAACCATCCGGTTGACACTATGAGAACCAGGGACCGACTCCTGCCTCACGGGAGGCCGATTTTGATGCACTTTTCTCGGATTGGGGTGTTGGTCAGACACACCCATATGGAAACCATCCGGTTGACACTATGAGAACCAGGGACCGACTCCTGCCTCACGGGAGGCCGATTTTGATGCACTTTTCTCGGATTGGGTGGTTGGTCATACACCCCCATATGGAAACCATCCGGTTGACACTATGAGAACCAGGGACCGACTCCTGCCTCACGGGAGGCCGATTTTGATGCACTTTTCTCGGATTGGGTGGTTGGTCATACACCCCCATATGGAAACCATCCGGTTGACACTATGAGAACCAGGGACCGACTCCTGCCTCACGGGAGGCCGATTTTGATGCACTTTTCTCGGATTGGGTGGTTGGTCATACACCCCCATATGGAAACCATCCGGTTGACACTATGAGAACCAGGGACCGACTCCTGCCTCACGGGAGGCCGATTTTGATGCACTTTTCTCGGATTGGGTGGTTGGTCATACACCCCCATATGGAAACCATCCGGTTGACACTATGAGAACCAGGGACCGACTCCTGCCTCACGGGAGGCCGATTTTGATGCACTTTTCTCGGATTGGGGTGTTGGTCAGACACCCCCATATGGAAACCATCCGGTTGACACTATGAGAACCAGGGACCGACTCCTGCCTCACGGGAGGCCGATTTTGATGCACTTTTCTCGGATTGGGTGGTTGGTCATACACCCCCATATGGAAACCATCCGGTTGACACTATGAGAACCAGGGACCGACTCCTGCCTCACGGGAGGCCGATTTTGATGCACTTTTCTCGGATTGGGTGGTTGGTCATACACCCCCATATGGAAACCATCCGGTTGACACTATGAGAACCAGGGACCGACTCCTGCCTCACGGGAGGCCGATTTTGATGCACTTTTCTCGGATTGGGTGGTTGGTCATACACCCCCATATGGAAACCATCCGGTTGACACTATGAGAACCAGGGACCGACTCCTGCCTCACGGGAGGCCGATTTTGATGCACTTTTCTCGGATTGGGTGGTTGGTCATACACCCCCATATGGAAACCATCCGGTTGACACTATGAGAACCAGGGGACCGACTCCTGCCTCACGGGAGGCCGATTTTGATGCACTTTTCTCGGATTGGGTGGTTGGTCATACACCCCCATATGGAAACCATCCGGTTGACACTATGAGAACCAGGGACCGACTCCTGCCTCACGGGAGGCCGATTTTGATGCACTTTTCTCGGATTGGGTGGTTGGTCATACACCCCCATATGGAAACCATCCGGTTGACACTATGAGAACCAGGGACCGACTCCTGCCTCACGGGAGGCCGATTTTGATGCACTTTTCTCGGATTGGGTGGTTGGTCATACACCCCCATATGGAAACCATCCGGTTGACACTATGAGAACCAGGGACCGACTCCTGCCTCACGGGAGGCCGATTTTGATGCACTTTTCTCGGATTGGGTGGTTGGTCATACACCCCCATATGGAAACCATCCGGTTGACACTATGAGAACCAGGGACCGACTCCTGCCTCACGGGAGGCCGATTTTGATGCACTTTTCTCGGATTGGGTGGTTGGTCATACACCCCCATATGGAAACCATCCGGTTGACACTATGAGAACCAGGGACCGACTCCTGCCTCACGGGAGGCCGATTTTGATGCACTTTTCTCGGATTGGGGTGGTTGGTCATACACCCCCATATGGAAACCATCCGGTTGACACTATGAGAACCAGGGACCGACTCCTGCCTCACGGGAGGCCGATTTTGATGCACTTTTCTCGGATTGGGTGGTTGGTCATACACCCCCATATGGAAACCATCCGGTTGACACTATGAGAACCAGGGACCGACTCCTGCCTCACGGGAGGCCGATTTTGATGCACTTTTCTCGGATTGGGTGGTTGGTCATACACCCCCATATGGAAACCATCCGGTTGACACTATGAGAACCAGGGACCGACTCCTGCCTCACGGGAGGCCGATTTTGATGCACTTTTCTCGGATTGGGTGGTTGGTCATACACCCCCATATGGAAACCATCCGGTTGACACTATGAGAACCAGGGACCGACTCCTGCCTCACGGGAGGCCGATTTTGATGCACTTTTCTCGGATTGGGTGGTTGGTCATACACCCCCATATGGAAACCATCCGGTTGACACTATGAGAACCAGGGACCGACTCCTGCCTCACGGGAGGCCGATTTTGATGCACTTTTCTCGGATTGGGTGGTTGGTCATACACCCCCATATGGAAACCATCCGGTTGACACTATGAGAACCAGGGACCGACTCCTGCCTCACGGGAGGCCGATTTTGATGCACTTTTCTCGGATTGGGTGGTTGGTCATACACCCCCATATGGAAACCATCCGGTTGACACTATGAGAACCAGGGACCGACTCCTGCCTCACGGGAGGCCGATTTTGATGCACTTTTCTCGGATTGGGTGGTTGGTCATACACCCCCATATGGAAACCATCCGGTTGACACTATGAGAACCAGGGACCGACTCCTGCCTCACGGGAGGCCGATTTTGATGCACTTTTCTCGGATTGGGTGGTTGGTCATACACCCCCATATGGAAACCATCCGGTTGACACTATGAGAACCAGGGACCGACTCCTGCCTCACGGGAGGCCGATTTTGATGCACTTTTCTCGGATTGGGTGGTTGGTCATACACCCCCATATGGAAACCATCCGGTTGACACTATGAGAACCAGGGACCGACTCCTGCCTCACGGGAGGCCGATTTTGATGCACTTTTCTCGGATTGGGTGGTTGGTCATACACCCCCATATGGAAACCATCCGGTTGACACTATGAGAACCAGGGACCGACTCCTGCCTCACGGGAGGCCGATTTTGATGCACTTTTCTCGGATTGGTCATACACCCCCATATGGAAACCATCCGGTTGACACTATGAGAACCAGGGACCGACTCCTGCCTCACGGGAGGCCGATTTTGATGCACTTTTCTCGGATTGGGTGGTTGGTCATACACCCCCATATGGAAACCATCCGGTTGACACTATGAGAACCAGGGACCGACTCCTGCCTCACGGGAGGCCGATTTTGATGCACTTTTCTCGGATTGGGTGGTTGGTCATACACCCCCATATGGAAACCATCCGGTTGACACTATGAGAACCAGGGACCGACTCCTGCCTCACGGGAGGCCGATTTTGATGCACTTTTCTCGGATTGGGTGGTTGGTCATACACCCCCATATGGAAACCATCCGGTTGACACTATGAGAACCAGGGACCGACTCCTGCCTCACGGGAGGCCGATTTTGATGCACTTTTCTCGGATTGGGTGGTTGGTCATACACCCCCATATGGAAACCATCCGGTTGACACTATGAGAACCAGGGACCGACTCCTGCCTCACGGGAGGCCGATTTTGATGCACTTTTCTCGGATTGGGTGGTTGGTCATACACCCCCATATGGAAACCATCCGGTTGACACTATGAGAACCAGGGACCGACTCCTGCCTCACGGGAGGCCGATTTTGATGCACTTTTCTCGGATTGGGTGGTTGGTCATACACCCCCATATGGAAACCATCCGGTTGACACTATGAGAACCAGGGACCGACTCCTGCCTCACGGGAGGCCGATTTTGATGCACTTTTCTCGGATTGGGTGGTTGGTCATACACCCCCATATGGAAACCATCCGGTTGACACTATGAGAACCAGGGACCGACTCCTGCCTCACGGGAGGCCGATTTTGATGCACTTTTCTCGGATTGGGTGGTTGGTCATACACCCCCATATGGAAACCATCCGGTTGACACTATGAGAACCAGGGACCGACTCCTGCCTCACGGGAGGCCGATTTTGATGCACTTTTCTCGGATTGGGTGGTTGGTCATACACCCCCATATGGAAACCATCCGGTTGACACTATGAGAACCAGGGACCGACTCCTGCCTCACGGGAGGCCGATTTTGATGCACTTTTCTCGGATTGGGTGGTTGGTCATACACCCCCATATGGAAACCATCCGGTTGACACTATGAGAACCAGGGACCGACTCCTGCCTCACGGGAGGCCGATTTTGATGCACTTTTCTCGGATTGGGTGGTTGGTCATACACCCCCATATGGAAACCATCCGGTTGACACTATGAGAACCAGGGACCGACTCCTGCCTCACGGGAGGCCGATTTTGATGCACTTTTCTCGGATTGGGTGGTTGGTCATACACCCCCATATGGAAACCATCCGGTTGACACTATGAGAACCAGGGACCGACTCCTGCCTCACGGGAGGCCGATTTTGATGCACTTTTCTCGGATTGGGTGGTTGGTCATACACCCCCATATGGAAACCATCCGGTTGACACTATGAGAACCAGGGACCGACTCCTGCCTCACGGGAGGCCGATTTTGATGCACTTTTCTCGGATTGGGTGGTTGGTCATACACCCCCATATGGAAACCATCCGGTTGACACTATGAGAACCAGGGACCGACTCCTGCCTCACGGGAGGCCGATTTTGATGCACTTTTCTCGGATTGGGTGGTTGGTCATACACCCCCATATGGAAACCATCCGGTTGACACTATGAGAACCAGGGACCGACTCCTGCCTCACGGGAGGCCGATTTTGATGCACTTTTCTCGGATTGGGTGGTTGGTCATACACCCCCATATGGAAACCATCCGGTTGACACTATGAGAACCAGGGACCGACTCCTGCCTCACGGGAGGCCGATTTTGATGCACTTTTCTCGGATTGGGTGGTTGGTCATACACCCCCATATGGAAACCATCCGGTTGACACTATGAGAACCAGGGACCGACTCCTGCCTCACGGGAGGCCGATTTTGATGCACTTTTCTCGGATTGGGTGGTTGGTCATACACCCCCATATGGAAACCATCCGGTTGACACTATGAGAACCAGGGACCGACTCCTGCCTCACGGGAGGCCGATTTTGATGCACTTTTCTCGGATTGGGTGGTTGGTCATACACCCCCATATGGAAACCATCCGGTTGACACTATGAGAACCAGGGACCGACTCCTGCCTCACGGGAGGCCGATTTTGATGCACTTTTCTCGGATTGGGTGGTTGGTCATACACCCCCATATGGAAACCATCCGGTTGACACTATGAGAACCAGGGACCGACTCCTGCCTCACGGGAGGCCGATTTTGATGCACTTTTCTCGGATTGGGTGGTTGGTCATACACCCCCATATGGAAACCATCCGGTTGACACTATGAGAACCAGGGACCGACTCCTGCCTCACGGGAGGCCGATTTTGATGCACTTTTCTCGGATTGGGTGGTTGGTCATACACCCCCATATGGAAACCATCCGGTTGACACTATGAGAACCAGGGACCGACTCCTGCCTCACGGGAGGCCGATTTTGATGCACTTTTCTCGGATTGGGTGGTTGGTCATACACCCCCATATGGAAACCATCCGGTTGACACTATGAGAACCAGGGACCGACTCCTGCCTCACGGGAGGCCGATTTTGATGCACTTTTCTCGGATTGGGTGGTTGGTCATACACCCCCATATGGAAACCATCCGGTTGACACTATGAGAACCAGGGACCGACTCCTGCCTCACGGGAGGCCGATTTTGATGCACTTTTCTCGGATTGGGTGGTTGGTCATACACCCCCATATGGAAACCATCCGGTTGACACTATGAGAACCAGGGACCGACTCCTGCCTCACGGGAGGCCGATTTTGATGCACTTTTCTCGGATTGGGTGGTTGGTCATACACCCCCATATGGAAACCATCCGGTTGACACTATGAGAACCAGGGACCGACTCCTGCCTCACGGGAGGCCGATTTTGATGCACTTTTCTCGGATTGGGTGGTTGGTCATACACCCCCATATGGAAACCATCCGGTTGACACTATGAGAACCAGGGACCGACTCCTGCCTCACGGGAGGCCGATTTTGATGCACTTTTCTCGGATTGGGTGGTTGGTCATACACCCCCATATGGAAACCATCCGGTTGACACTATGAGAACCAGGGACCGACTCCTGCCTCACGGGAGGCCGATTTTGATGCACTTTTCTCGGATTGGGTGGTTGGTCATACACCCCCATATGGAAACCATCCGGTTGACACTATGAGAACCAGGGACCGACTCCTGCCTCACGGGAGGCCGATTTTGATGCACTTTTCTCGGATTGGGTGGTTGGTCATACACCCCCATATGGAAACCATCCGGTTGACACTATGAGAACCAGGGACCGACTCCTGCCTCACGGGAGGCCGATTTTGATGCACTTTTCTCGGATTGGGTGGTTGGTCATACACCCCCATATGGAAACCATCCGGTTGACACTATGAGAACCAGGGACCGACTCCTGCCTCACGGGAGGCCGATTTTGATGCACTTTTCTCGGATTGGGTGGTTGGTCATACACCCCCATATGGAAACCATCCGGTTGACACTATGAGAACCAGGGACCGACTCCTGCCTCACGGGAGGCCGATTTTGATGCACTTTTCTCGGATTGGGTGGTTGGTCATACACCCCCATATGGAAACCATCCGGTTGACACTATGAGAACCAGGGACCGACTCCTGCCTCACGGGAGGCCGATTTTGATGCACTTTTCTCGGATTGGGTGGTTGGTCATACACCCCCATATGGAAACCATCCGGTTGACACTATGAGAACCAGGGACCGACTCCTGCCTCACGGGAGGCCGATTTTGATGCACTTTTCTCGGATTGGGTGGTTGGTCATACACCCCCATATGGAAACCATCCGGTTGACACTATGAGAACCAGGGACCGACTCCTGCCTCACGGGAGGCCGATTTTGATGCACTTTTCTCGGATTGGGTGGTTGGTCATACACCCCCATATGGAAACCATCCGGTTGACACTATGAGAACCAGGGACCGACTCCTGCCTCACGGGAGGCCGATTTTGATGCACTTTTCTCGGATTGGGTGTTGGTCATACACCCCCATATGGAAACCATCCGGTTGACACTATGAGAACCAGGGACCGACTCCTGCCTCACGGGAGGCCGATTTTGATGCACTTTTCTCGGATTGGGTGGTTGGTCATACACCCCCATATGGAAACCATCCGGTTGACACTATGAGAACCAGGGACCGACTCCTGCCTCACGGGAGGCCGATTTTGATGCACTTTTCTCGGATTGGGTGGTTGGTCATACACCCCCATATGGAAACCATCCGGTTGACACTATGAGAACCAGGGACCGACTCCTGCCTCACGGGAGGCCGATTTTGATGCACTTTTCTCGGATTGGGTGGTTGGTCATACACCCCCATATGGAAACCATCCGGTTGACACTATGAGAACCAGGGACCGACTCCTGCCTCACGGGAGGCCGATTTTGATGCACTTTTCTCGGATTGGGTGGTTGGTCATACACCCCCATATGGAAACCATCCGGTTGACACTATGAGAACCAGGGACCGACTCCTGCCTCACGGGAGGCCGATTTTGATGCACTTTTCTCGGATTGGGTGGTTGGTCATACACCCCCATATGGAAACCATCCGGTTGACACTATGAGAACCAGGGACCGACTCCTGCCTCACGGGAGGCCGATTTTGATGCACTTTTCTCGGATTGGGTGGTTGGTCATACACCCCCATATGGAAACCATCCGGTTGACACTATGAGAACCAGGGACCGACTCCTGCCTCACGGGAGGCCGATTTTGATGCACTTTTCTCGGATTGGGTGGTTGGTCATACACCCCCATATGGAAACCATCCGGTTGACACTATGAGAACCAGGGACCGACTCCTGCCTCACGGGAGGCCGATTTTGATGCACTTTTCTCGGATTGGGTGGTTGGTCATACACCCCCATATGGAAACCATCCGGTTGACACTATGAGAACCAGGGACCGACTCCTGCCTCACGGGAGGCCGATTTTGATGCACTTTTCTCGGATTGGGTGGTTGGTCATACACCCCCATATGGAAACCATCCGGTTGACACTATGAGAACCAGGGACCGACTCCTGCCTCACGGGAGGCCGATTTTGATGCACTTTTCTCGGATTGGGTGGTTGGTCATACACCCCCATATGGAAACCATCCGGTTGACACTATGAGAACCAGGGACCGACTCCTGCCTCACGGGAGGCCGATTTTGATGCACTTTTCTCGGATTGGGTGGTTGGTCATACACCCCCATATGGAAACCATCCGGTTGACACTATGAGAACCAGGGACCGACTCCTGCCTCACGGGAGGCCGATTTTGATGCACTTTTCTCGGATTGGGTGGTTGGTCATACACCCCCATATGGAAACCATCCGGTTGACACTATGAGAACCAGGGACCGACTCCTGCCTCACGGGAGGCCGATTTTGATGCACTTTTCTCGGATTGGGTGGTTGGTCATACACCCCCATATGGAAACCATCCGGTTGACACTATGAGAACCAGGGACCGACTCCTGCCTCACGGGAGGCCGATTTTGATGCACTTTTCTCGGATTGGGGTGGTTGGTCATACACCCCCATATGGAAACCATCCGGTTGACACTATGAGAACCAGGGACCGACTCCTGCCTCACGGGAGGCCGATTTTGATGCACTTTTCTCGGATTGGGTGGTTGGTCATACACCCCCATATGGAAACCATCCGGTTGACACTATGAGAACCAGGGACCGACTCCTGCCTCACGGGAGGCCGATTTTGATGCACTTTTCTCGGATTGGGTGGTTGGTCATACACCCCCATATGGAAACCATCCGGTTGACACTATGAGAACCAGGGACCGACTCCTGCCTCACGGGAGGCCGATTTTGATGCACTTTTCTCGGATTGGGTGGTTGGTCATACACCCCCATATGGAAACCATCCGGTTGACACTATGAGAACCAGGGACCGACTCCTGCCTCACGGGAGGCCGATTTTGATGCACTTTTCTCGGATTGGGTGGTTGGTCATACACCCCCATATGGAAACCATCCGGTTGACACTATGAGAACCAGGGACCGACTCCTGCCTCACGGGAGGCCGATTTTGATGCACTTTTCTCGGATTGGGTGGTTGGTCATACACCCCCATATGGAAACCATCCGGTTGACACTATGAGAACCAGGGACCGACTCCTGCCTCACGGGAGGCCGATTTTGATGCACTTTTCTCGGATTGGGTGGTTGGTCATACACCCCCATATGGAAACCATCCGGTTGACACTATGAGAACCAGGGACCGACTCCTGCCTCACGGGAGGCCGATTTTGATGCACTTTTCTCGGATTGGGTGGTTGGTCATACACCCCCATATGGAAACCATCCGGTTGACACTATGAGAACCAGGGACCGACTCCTGCCTCACGGGAGGCCGATTTTGATGCACTTTTCTCGGATTGGGTGGTTGGTCATACACCCCCATATGGAAACCATCCGGTTGACACTATGAGAACCAGGGACCGACTCCTGCCTCACGGGAGGCCGATTTTGATGCACTTTTCTCGGATTGGGTGGTTGGTCATACACCCCCATATGGAAACCATCCGGTTGACACTATGAGAACCAGGGACCGACTCCTGCCTCACGGGAGGCCGATTTTGATGCACTTTTCTCGGATTGGGTGGTTGGTCATACACCCCCATATGGAAACCATCCGGTTGACACTATGAGAACCAGGGACCGACTCCTGCCTCACGGGAGGCCGATTTTGATGCACTTTTCTCGGATTGGGTGGTTGGTCATACACCCCCATATGGAAACCATCCGG
This sequence comes from Coregonus lavaretus, assembly GCF_964263955.1. NCBI lineage: Eukaryota > Metazoa > Chordata > Actinopteri > Salmoniformes > Salmonidae > Coregonus > Coregonus lavaretus. The sequence goes on from NW_028164858.1 coordinate 10,470, forward strand.
TTGACACTATGAGAACCAGGGACCGACTCCTGCCTCACGGGAGGCCGATTTTGATGCACTTTTCTCGGATTGGGTGGTTGGTCATACACCCCCATATGGAAACCATCCGGTTGACACTATGAGAACCAGGGACCGACTCCTGCCTCACGGGAGGCCGATTTTGATGCACTTTTCTCGGATTGGGTGGTTGGTCATACACCCCCATATGGAAACCATCCGGTTGACACTATGAGAACCAGGGACCGACTCCTGCCTCACGGGAGGCCGATTTTGATGCACTTTTCTCGGATTGGGTGGTTGGTCATACACCCCCATATGGAAACCATCCGGTTGACACTATGAGAACCAGGGACCGACTCCTGCCTCACGGGAGGCCGATTTTGATGCACTTTTCTCGGATTGGGTGTTGGTCATACACCCCCATATGGAAACCATCCGGTTGACACTATGAGAACCAGGGACCGACTCCTGCCTCACGGGAGGCCGATTTTGATGCACTTTTCTCGGATTGGGTGGTTGGTCATACACCCCCATATGGAAACCATCCGGTTGACACTATGAGAACCAGGGACCGACTCCTGCCTCACGGGAGGCCGATTTTGATGCACTTTTCTCGGATTGGGTGGTTGGTCATACACCCCCATATGGAAACCATCCGGTTGACACTATGAGAACCAGGGACCGACTCCTGCCTCACGGGAGGCCGATTTTGATGCACTTTTCTCGGATTGGGTGGTTGGTCATACACCCCCATATGGAAACCATCCGGTTGACACTATGAGAACCAGGGACCGACTCCTGCCTCACGGGAGGCCGATTTTGATGCACTTTTCTCGGATTGGGTGGTTGGTCATACACCCCCATATGGAAACCATCCGGTTGACACTATGAGAACCAGGGACCGACTCCTGCCTCACGGGAGGCCGATTTTGATGCACTTTTCTCGGATTGGGTGGTTGGTCATACACCCCCATATGGAAACCATCCGGTTGACACTATGAGAACCAGGGACCGACTCCTGCCTCACGGGAGGCCGATTTTGATGCACTTTTCTCGGATTGGGTGGTTGGTCATACACCCCCATATGGAAACCATCCGGTTGACACTATGAGAACCAGGGACCGACTCCTGCCTCACGGGAGGCCGATTTTGATGCACTTTTCTCGGATTGGGTGGTTGGTCATACACCCCCATATGGAAACCATCCGGTTGACACTATGAGAACCAGGGACCGACTCCTGCCTCACGGGAGGCCGATTTTGATGCACTTTTCTCGGATTGGGTGGTTGGTCATACACCCCCATATGGAAACCATCCGGTTGACACTATGAGAACCAGGGACCGACTCCTGCCTCACGGGAGGCCGATTTTGATGCACTTTTCTCGGATTGGGTGGTTGGTCATACACCCCCATATGGAAACCATCCGGTTGACACTATGAGAACCAGGGACCGACTCCTGCCTCACGGGAGGCCGATTTTGATGCACTTTTCTCGGATTGGGGTGTTGGTCAGACACCCCCATATGGAAACCATCCGGTTGACACTATGAGAACCAGGGACCGACTCCTGCCTCACGGGAGGCCGATTTTGATGCACTTTTCTCGGATTGGGTGGTTGGTCATACACCCCCATATGGAAACCATCCGGTTGACACTATGAGAACCAGGGACCGACTCCTGCCTCACGGGAGGCCGATTTTGATGCACTTTTCTCGGATTGGGTGGTTGGTCATACACCCCCATATGGAAACCATCCGGTTGACACTATGAGAACCAGGGACCGACTCCTGCCTCACGGGAGGCCGATTTTGATGCACTTTTCTCGGATTGGGTGGTTGGTCATACACCCCCATATGGAAACCATCCGGTTGACACTATGAGAACCAGGGACCGACTCCTGCCTCACGGGAGGCCGATTTTGATGCACTTTTCTCGGATTGGGTGGTTGGTCATACACCCCCATATGGAAACCATCCGGTTGACACTATGAGAACCAGGGACCGACTCCTGCCTCACGGGAGGCCGATTTTGATGCACTTTTCTCGGATTGGGTGGTTGGTCATACACCCCCATATGGAAACCATCCGGTTGACACTATGAGAACCAGGGACCGACTCCTGCCTCACGGGAGGCCGATTTTGATGCACTTTTCTCGGATTGGGTGGTTGGTCATACACCCCCATATGGAAACCATCCGGTTGACACTATGAGAACCAGGGACCGACTCCTGCCTCACGGGAGGCCGATTTTGATGCACTTTTCTCGGATTGGGTGGTTGGTCATACACCCCCATATGGAAACCATCCGGTTGACACTATGAGAACCAGGGACCGACTCCTGCCTCACGGGAGGCCGATTTTGATGCACTTTTCTCGGATTGGGTGGTTGGTCATACACCCCCATATGGAAACCATCCGGTTGACACTATGAGAACCAGGGACCGACTCCTGCCTCACGGGAGGCCGATTTTGATGCACTTTTCTCGGATTGGGTGGTTGGTCATACACCCCCATATGGAAACCATCCGGTTGACACTATGAGAACCAGGGACCGACTCCTGCCTCACGGGAGGCCGATTTTGATGCACTTTTCTCGGATTGGGTGGTTGGTCATACACCCCCATATGGAAACCATCCGGTTGACACTATGAGAACCAGGGACCGACTCCTGCCTCACGGGAGGCCGATTTTGATGCACTTTTCTCGGATTGGGTGGTTGGTCATACACCCCCATATGGAAACCATCCGGTTGACACTATGAGAACCAGGGACCGACTCCTGCCTCACGGGAGGCCGATTTTGATGCACTTTTCTCGGATTGGGTGGTTGGTCATACACCCCCATATGGAAACCATCCGGTTGACACTATGAGAACCAGGGACCGACTCCTGCCTCACGGGAGGCCGATTTTGATGCACTTTTCTCGGATTGGGTGGTTGGTCATACACCCCCATATGGAAACCATCCGGTTGACACTATGAGAACCAGGGACCGACTCCTGCCTCACGGGAGGCCGATTTTGATGCACTTTTCTCGGATTGGGTGGTTGGTCATACACCCCCATATGGAAACCATCCGGTTGACACTATGAGAACCAGGGACCGACTCCTGCCTCACGGGAGGCCGATTTTGATGCACTTTTCTCGGATTGGGTGGTTGGTCATACACCCCCATATGGAAACCATCCGGTTGACACTATGAGAACCAGGGACCGACTCCTGCCTCACGGGAGGCCGATTTTGATGCACTTTTCTCGGATTGGGTGGTTGGTCATACACCCCCATATGGAAACCATCCGGTTGACACTATGAGAACCAGGGACCGACTCCTGCCTCACGGGAGGCCGATTTTGATGCACTTTTCTCGGATTGGGTGGTTGGTCATACACCCCCATATGGAAACCATCCGGTTGACACTATGAGAACCAGGGACCGACTCCTGCCTCACGGGAGGCCGATTTTGATGCACTTTTCTCGGATTGGGTGGTTGGTCATACACCCCCATATGGAAACCATCCGGTTGACACTATGAGAACCAGGGACCGACTCCTGCCTCACGGGAGGCCGATTTTGATGCACTTTTCTCGGATTGGGTGGTTGGTCATACACCCCCATATGGAAACCATCCGGTTGACACTATGAGAACCAGGGACCGACTCCTGCCTCACGGGAGGCCGATTTTGATGCACTTTTCTCGGATTGGGTGGTTGGTCATACACCCCCATATGGAAACCATCCGGTTGACACTATGAGAACCAGGGACCGACTCCTGCCTCACGGGAGGCCGATTTTGATGCACTTTTCTCGGATTGGGTGGTTGGTCATACACCCCCATATGGAAACCATCCGGTTGACACTATGAGAACCAGGGACCGACTCCTGCCTCACGGGAGGCCGATTTTGATGCACTTTTCTCGGATTGGGTGGTTGGTCATACACCCCATATGGAAACCATCCGGTTGACACTATGAGAACCAGGGACCGACTCCTGCCTCACGGGAGGCCGATTTTGATGCACTTTTCTCGGATTGGGTGGTTGGTCATACACCCCCATATGGAAACCATCCGGTTGACACTATGAGAACCAGGGACCGACTCCTGCCTCACGGGAGGCCGATTTTGATGCACTTTTCTCGGATTGGGTGGTTGGTCATACACCCCCATATGGAAACCATCCGGTTGACACTATGAGAACCAGGGACCGACTCCTGCCTCACGGGAGGCCGATTTTGATGCACTTTTCTCGGATTGGGTGGTTGGTCATACACCCCCATATGGAAACCATCCGGTTGACACTATGAGAACCAGGGACCGACTCCTGCCTCACGGGAGGCCGATTTTGATGCACTTTTCTCGGATTGGGTGGTTGGTCATACACCCCCATATGGAAACCATCCGGTTGACACTATGAGAACCAGGGACCGACTCCTGCCTCACGGGAGGCCGATTTTGATGCACTTTTCTCGGATTGGGTGGTTGGTCATACACCCCCATATGGAAACCATCCGGTTGACACTATGAGAACCAGGGACCGACTCCTGCCTCACGGGAGGCCGATTTTGATGCACTTTTCTCGGATTGGGGTGGTTGGTCATACACCCCCATATGGAAACCATCCGGTTGACACTATGAGAACCAGGGACCGACTCCTGCCTCACGGGAGGCCGATTTTGATGCACTTTTCTCGGATTGGGTGGTTGGTCATACACCCCCATATGGAAACCATCCGGTTGACACTATGAGAACCAGGGACCGACTCCTGCCTCACGGGAGGCCGATTTTGATGCACTTTTCTCGGATTTTCTCGGATTGGGTGGTTGGTCATACACCCCCATATGGAAACCATCCGGTTGACACTATGAGAACCAGGGACCGACTCCTGCCTCACGGGAGGCCGATTTTGATGCACATTTTCTCGGATTGGGTGGTTGGTCATACACCCCCATATGGAAACCATCCGGTTGACACTATGAGAACCAGGGACCGACTCCTGCCTCACGGGAGGCCGATTTTGATGCACTTTTCTCGGATTGGGTGGTTGGTCATACACCCCCATATGGAAACCATCCGGTTGACACTATGAGAACCAGGGACCGACTCCTGCCTCACGGGAGGCCGATTTTGATGCACTTTTCTCGGATTGGGTGGTTGGTCATACACCCCCATATGGAAACCATCCGGTTGACACTATGAGAACCAGGGACCGACTCCTGCCTCACGGGAGGCCGATTTTGATGCACTTTTCTCGGATTGGGTGGTTGGTCATACACCCCCATATGGAAACCATCCGGTTGACACTATGAGAACCAGGGACCGACTCCTGCCTCACGGGAGGCCGATTTTGATGCACTTTTCTCGGATTGGGTGGTTGGTCATACACCCCCATATGGAAACCATCCGGTTGACACTATGAGAACCAGGGACCGACTCCTGCCTCACGGGAGGCCGATTTTGATGCACTTTTCTCGGATTGGGTGGTTGGTCATACACCCCCATATGGAAACCATCCGGTTGACACTATGAGAACCAGGGACCGACTCCTGCCTCACGGGAGGCCGATTTTGATGCACTTTTCTCGGATTGGGTGGTTGGTCATACACCCCCATATGGAAACCATCCGGTTGACACTATGAGAACCAGGGACCGACTCCTGCCTCACGGGAGGCCGATTTTGATGCACTTTTCTCGGATTGGGTGGTTGGTCATACACCCCCATATGGAAACCATCCGGTTGACACTATGAGAACCAGGGACCGACTCCTGCCTCACGGGAGGCCGATTTTGATGCACTTTTCTCGGATTGGGTGGTTGGTCATACACCCCCATATGGAAACCATCCGGTTGACACTATGAGAACCAGGGACCGACTCCTGCCTCACGGGAGGCCGATTTTGATGCACTTTTCTCGGATTGGGTGGTTGGTCATACACCCCCATATGGAAACCATCCGGTTGACACTATGAGAACCAGGGACCGACTCCTGCCTCACGGGAGGCCGATTTTGATGCACTTTTCTCGGATTGGGTGGTTGGTCATACACCCCCATATGGAAACCATCCGGTTGACACTATGAGAACCAGGGACCGACTCCTGCCTCACGGGAGGCCGATTTTGATGCACTTTTCTCGGATTGGGTGGTTGGTCATACACCCCCATATGGAAACCATCCGGTTGACACTATGAGAACCAGGGACCGACTCCTGCCTCACGGGAGGCCGATTTTGATGCACTTTTCTCGGATTGGGTGGTTGGTCATACACCCCCATATGGAAACCATCCGGTTGACACTATGAGAACCAGGGACCGACTCCTGCCTCACGGGAGGCCGATTTTGATGCACTTTTCTCGGATTGGGTGGTTGGTCATACACCCCCATATGGAAACCATCCGGTTGACACTATGAGAACCAGGGACCGACTCCTGCCTCACGGGAGGCCGATTTTGATGCACTTTTCTCGGATTGGGTGGTTGGTCATACACCCCCATATGGAAACCATCCGGTTGACACTATGAGAACCAGGGACCGACTCCTGCCTCACGGGAGGCCGATTTTGATGCACTTTTCTCGGATTGGGTGGTTGGTCATACACCCCCATATGGAAACCATCCGGTTGACACTATGAGAACCAGGGACCGACTCCTGCCTCACGGGAGGCCGATTTTGATGCACTTTTCTCGGATTGGGTGGTTGGTCATACACCCCCATATGGAAACCATCCGGTTGACACTATGAGAACCAGGGACCGACTCCTGCCTCACGGGAGGCCGATTTTGATGCACTTTTCTCGGATTGGGTGGTTGGTCATACACCCCCATATGGAAACCATCCGGTTGACACTATGAGAACCAGGGACCGACTCCTGCCTCACGGGAGGCCGATTTTGATGCACTTTTCTCGGATTGGGTGGTTGGTCATACACCCCCATATGGAAACCATCCGGTTGACACTATGAGAACCAGGGACCGACTCCTGCCTCACGGGAGGCCGATTTTGATGCACTTTTCTCGGATTGGGTGGTTGGTCATACACCCCCATATGGAAACCATCCGGTTGACACTATGAGAACCAGGGACCGACTCCTGCCTCACGGGAGGCCGATTTTGATGCACTTTTCTCGGATTGGGTGGTTGGTCATACACCCCCATATGGAAACCATCCGGTTGACACTATGAGAACCAGGGACCGACTCCTGCCTCACGGGAGGCCGATTTTGATGCACTTTTCTCGGATTGGGTGGTTGGTCATACACCCCCATATGGAAACCATCCGGTTGACACTATGAGAACCAGGGACCGACTCCTGCCTCACGGGAGGCCGATTTTGATGCACTTTTCTCGGATTGGGTGGTTGGTCATACACCCCCATATGGAAACCATCCGGTTGACACTATGAGAACCAGGGACCGACTCCTGCCTCACGGGAGGCCGATTTTGATGCACTTTTCTCGGATTGGGTGGTTGGTCATACACCCCCATATGGAAACCATCCGGTTGACACTATGAGAACCAGGGACCGACTCCTGCCTCACGGGAGGCCGATTTTGATGCACTTTTCTCGGATTGGGTGGTTGGTCATACACCCCCATATGGAAACCATCCGGTTGACACTATGAGAACCAGGGACCGACTCCTGCCTCACGGGAGGCCGATTTTGATGCACTTTTCTCGGATTGGGTGGTTGGTCATACACCCCCATATGGAAACCATCCGGTTGACACTATGAGAACCAGGGACCGACTCCTGCCTCACGGGAGGCCGATTTTGATGCACTTTTCTCGGATTGGGTGGTTGGTCATACACCCCCATATGGAAACCATCCGGTTGACACTATGAGAACCAGGGACCGACTCCTGCCTCACGGGAGGCCGATTTTGATGCACTTTTCTCGGATTGGGTGGTTGGTCATACACCCCCATATGGAAACCATCCGGTTGACACTATGAGAACCAGGGACCGACTCCTGCCTCACGGGAGGCCGATTTTGATGCACTTTTCTCGGATTGGGTGGTTGGTCATACACCCCCATATGGAAACCATCCGGTTGACACTATGAGAACCAGGGACCGACTCCTGCCTCACGGGAGGCCGATTTTGATGCACTTTTCTCGGATTGGGTGGTTGGTCATACACCCCCATATGGAAACCATCCGGTTGACACTATGAGAACCAGGGACCGACTCCTGCCTCACGGGAGGCCGATTTTGATGCACTTTTCTCGGATTGGGTGGTTGGTCATACACCCCCATATGGAAACCATCCGGTTGACACTATGAGAACCAGGGACCGACTCCTGCCTCACGGGAGGCCGATTTTGATGCACTTTTCTCGGATTGGGTGGTTGGTCATACACCCCCATATGGAAACCATCCGGTTGACACTATGAGAACCAGGGACCGACTCCTGCCTCACGGGAGGCCGATTTTGATGCACTTTTCTCGGATTGGGTGGTTGGTCATACACCCCCATATGGAAACCATCCGGTTGACACTATGAGAACCAGGGACCGACTCCTGCCTCACGGGAGGCCGATTTTGATGCACTTTTCTCGGATTGGGTGGTTGGTCATACACCCCCATATGGAAACCATCCGGTTGACACTATGAGAACCAGGGACCGACTCCTGCCTCACGGGAGGCCGATTTTGATGCACTTTTCTCGGATTGGGTGGTTGGTCATACACCCCCATATGGAAACCATCCGGTTGACACTATGAGAACCAGGGACCGACTCCTGCCTCACGGGAGGCCGATTTTGATGCACTTTTCTCGGATTGGGTGGTTGGTCATACACCCCCATATGGAAACCATCCGGTTGACACTATGAGAACCAGGGACCGACTCCTGCCTCACGGGAGGCCGATTTTGATGCACTTTTCTCGGATTGGGTGGTTGGTCATACACCCCCATATGGAAACCATCCGGTTGACACTATGAGAACCAGGGACCGACTCCTGCCTCACGGGAGGCCGATTTTGATGCACTTTTCTCGGATTGGGTGGTTGGTCATACACCCCCATATGGAAACCATCCGGTTGACACTATGAGAACCAGGGACCGACTCCTGCCTCACGGGAGGCCGATTTTGATGCACTTTTCTCGGATTGGGTGGTTGGTCATACACCCCCATATGGAAACCATCCGGTTGACACTATGAGAACCAGGGACCGACTCCTGCCTCACGGGAGGCCGATTTTGATGCACTTTTCTCGGATTGGGTGGTTGGTCATACACCCCCATATGGAAACCATCCGGTTGACACTATGAGAACCAGGGACCGACTCCTGCCTCACGGGAGGCCGATTTTGATGCACTTTTCTCGGATTGGGTGGTTGGTCATACACCCCCATATGGAAACCATCCGGTTGACACTATGAGAACCAGGGACCGACTCCTGCCTCACGGGAGGCCGATTTTGATGCACTTTTCTCGGATTGGGTGGTTGGTCATACACCCCCATATGGAAACCATCCGGTTGACACTATGAGAACCAGGGACCGACTCCTGCCTCACGGGAGGCCGATTTTGATGCACTTTTCTCGGATTGGGTGGTTGGTCATACACCCCCATATGGAAACCATCCGGTT
>NW_028164857.1:0-16977 GCF_964263955.1 Coregonus lavaretus
TGATGAAAGGAAATCCCATATAGCCTACTGGACAGGACTTTGCTATGGCATCTTCTGTTTGGGTGTCTCAGGTCAGGTCTGAGCCATGATCAGAATGTGTCTCTGTGTCTATTTCCAGCCCTGCCATTTCTACCTGTCCTGATCTAGTGTTTCACTCCTGACCTCCTCACAGCGTCTCACTGTCCATGTCTGCTTTTAGCTCCCACCTCTACTTCACTGTGTTATAATGGACCTTATGCTTGTTATGTCACCTCTGTAAGCAGTTATCAAACATACTGACCTTTCTGACCCTATCCCATGGCCCTACTTTCTAGAACTGAATATTTCAATTCCTCTATGAGTTTTGTTTAGTGTCCATTTACTTATGTATGTGTTGAGATGATCACGTTCCAGATAAATGGTTGAACTGATTCCTGTCTCCCGTCTCATCATTATTGAATTGTTATACAGACGTGCTTATGAAACATAACAAAAGATTGGTGATGAGTAAGTCTGAACCTACGGGAACTATTCTGTCTGGAAGAAGTCCGTTTTTACAACTGTTTAAAACTGTTATTTTCTGTGGTACAGTCTAGGCTAGTGTTAGACATGTATTTGTTTAAAATCTATCACTTGATGCTTTCATTTCAGATAGACAAATAATCATGTTTTTTTTTGCAAAATGCTACATATCTGCCTAACTCTAAGAGAAATAAGTAGTACTGCTAGGTTTTACACAGTCAAATGTAAAAATAACTACATTTTTTATAAAGAACTGTACAAATATTATATTTGTGAAATCAATATTTAAAACATGTTTTTTTTAAAAACAGTAATATGATATTTGTATTTAAAACCATACATTTGACATTTTAGTCATTTAGCAGATGGTCTCATTCAGGATCCGGTTTCCCAAAAGCATCTTAAGGCTAAGTTCATTGTTAGAACCTTTGTAGGAGCACCGTTAAATCTCTGAGCAGTTCCCCAAAACCATCGTTATTAGCGTTACACTTGAACACGCTTGTAATCTAACGCCTGCCTCAGACCATTCGTACTCGTAGAACAGCTAAATCTCAGGGGTTAAAGCAAAAAATAAATCCTTACGTCGATCTCAGATTGATTGTCTTCTGCTAAATTAATCTCCCCTTTCATGTAAACAAGTCATGACCATCATGCTTTTAGGAGAAGAGGATCATTTCTGTAAATGTATTAAAACTGCAAATTTGACCAAATCCAGTCCCCTTGCTCAGGGTTCCCAGGGTCCTCCTGGGGATACTTCTTGAGAAGCTCAGCTCTAAGACGCTCAGTTCTGGTGACAAGAAAAAGGCTGTTCTACTCCAGAATGAATGGAAATACAATGATGCTGACACCATCTAAAATATCATTTCCACCTCCAAAAATGAGCCCAATAAGATATTGGTAAAGATTATGTTAAATGATTTTAACATATTGGACCATTTAGCCTGTATGCATGGTCTATTATCAGATGTTAAATGATTTTAACATATTGAACCATATAGCCTATATTCATGGTCTATTATCAGATGTTAACTGATTTTAACATATTAAACCATATAGCCTGTATGCATGGTCTATTATCAGATGTTAAATGATTTTAACATATTGAACCATATATCCTATATGCATGGTCTATTATCAGATGTGCTATTAGCAATAAGCATGATCACCTGTAGCCCAACGGATGCAGCATAGTGGTTATAAATGAAGCATGGGGTTTGCCCATCTGCATTTACCCCATTGGACACAACTTCCTGATTATTATTTATTATTATTATTATTCACTCAGAATTGTTGTTGGGGAGGTTTCTATTACAAAGTTGCCCTTTTAAGATGCCGTTGCCCCTTTAAGAGCTCTGTTGCAAATGTTCCTAAACCATGCTTGATACTCCGGTTGTAACTGCATTTTTAAAACAATGCATTAGCGCAATTGTAGGAGTATAGAAATAAACGTGTTATCAATGGAAAGCTTGGATCCACCTCTTTTTTAACAAAGGTCAAAACTGCTTTCAAAAGTGTTTTCCCCGTGATGGCATTAAGAGTTGTTGTCCGTTGACTGCTTGAATAAATGGCCCTACAAAGGCAAAGAGCATCAACTAGAAAACAATACAACTGAAGACAAAAAAGGCTTTAAAGTTGTTTTTGCTGTTCAGCCAAATATGCCGTATGTCACGATCGTCGGGAAGAGAGGACCAAGGCGCAGCGTTGCAGACAAACATACTCTTTATTAGAGAACACGATCAAAAACAACAAAACGATAACGTGACAGTCAATGGTCAAACACAAACCAACACGAACAAGAAACCACACTGAATGAATGCCTAACGGCTACCTAAGTATGACTCCCAATCAGAGACAACGAGCTACAGCCGTCTCTGATTGGGAGCCACCCTGGCCAACATAGATATACAACAACTAGAACCAACACACATGAAAACTCACACCCTGGCTCAACATACTAGAGTCCCCAGAGCCAGGGCGTGACAGTACCCCCCCCCCTAAAGGCGCGGACTCCGACCGCGCCAACCAAATACCACAGGGGAGGGACCGGGTGGGCACTCTGCCTTGGCGGCGGATCCGGCTCCGGGCATGATCCCCACTCGCTCTGTAACCCCCCAAAGTACCCCTGGTCCGGTCTGGCCCTGCTGACCGGAGCTGGACTGCACACTGGTGGAGCGGATTGCTCTAGCTCCGGCGTGAAGCAGCTGACCCGTGCTGAACCAGGCACCAGTGGAACAGGCACGGGCTGTGCCGGACTGACGACGCACACCACTGGCTTGGTGTGGGGAGCAGGAACAGCCCGAGCCGGGCTGACGAAACGCACCCCTGACCTGGTGCAGGGAGCAGGAACGGGCCGAACCGGGCTGACAAAACGCACCACTGACTTGGTGCGGGGAGCAGGAACAGCCCGAGCCGGGCTGACGAAGCGCACCACTGACTTGGTGCGGGGAGCAGGAATGGGCCGAGCCGGGCTGACGAAGCGCACCACTGACTTGGTGCGGGGAGCAGGAACGGGCCGAGCCGGGCTGACGAAGCGCACCACTGACTTGGTGCGGGGAGCAGGAACGGGCCGAGCCGGGCTGACGAAGCGCACCACTGACTTGGTGCGGGGAGCAGGAACGGGCCGAGCCGGGCTGACGAAGCGCACCACTGACTTGGTGCGGGGAGCAGGAACGGGCCGAGCCGGGCTGACGAAGCGCACCACTGACTTGGTGCGGGGAGCAGGAACGGGCCGAGCCGGGCTGACGAAGCGCACCACTGACTTGGTGCGGGGAGCAGGAACGGGCCGAGCCGGGCTGACGAAGCGCACCACTGGCTTGGTGCGGGGAGCAGGAACGGGCCGAGCCGGGCTGATGAAGCGCACCACTGACCTGGTGCGGGGAGCAGGAACGGGCCGAGCTGGGCTGACGAAGCGCACCACTGACTTGGTGCGGGGAGCAGGAAGGGCCGAGCCGGGCTGACGACGCGCACCATTGGCCTGGTGCGGGGAGCAGGAACAGGCCGGACCGTACTTGGGACACACACCCCTGGTCCTACGCAGGGATCTGGAATGGGCCGGACCGGACTGGTAACACACCCCAGTACCTCTCGCCGTGCCTCTACACCTTCCATCCGCTCTTCGACCAGTGGCCCCCGTAACCTGGCGGCCTCCTCTGCCAACCCGCTGGGCCGCTCTGCCGCGGTCTCCTGCTGGCCCGTCGTCCACGGCGTTAGCCCCCCCCCCCCTAAAAAAATTCTGGGCGTCTCTCCTACCCGTGGACCAGGTCTCCATGTCCCTCGCCAGCCTTTCGCCCTTCTGCTTCCATGTCAAGCCCTTCTCTTCCTCACCCGGCTTGACCCAGTCGAGGAGGCGAAGGAGATCTGCTAGAGATCTCCCCGGCGATGGCTCCTGGACATGCTGCTTGGTCCAGTCTTGGTGGTTTCTTCTGTCACGATCGTCGGGAAGAGAGGACCAAGGCGCAGCGTTGCAGACAAACATACTCTTTATTAGAGAACACGATCAAAAACAACAAAACGATAACGTGACAGTCAATGGTCAAACACAAACCAACACGAACAAGAAACCACACTGAATGAATGCCTAACGGCTACCTAAGTATGACTCCCAATCAGAGACAACGAGCTACAGCCGTCTCTGATTGGGAGCCACCCTGGCCAACATAGATATACAACAACTAGAACCAACACACATGAAAACTCACACCGTAGGTAGATAAGTGTAAATGCACTGATGTATCATCTTATTATGACCACTGACCTGACCTATGACCCCTAAAATGCAGATACTGCACTCTCTTTGTATGACCATAAACAGCTGTATGGGTCATGCAAAAGCAAAGTGCAGTATCTAAAAAATCTAAATTTATTTATCTAGCTTTCTTGTTGTTTTTAATGGTGATATGTAGTTGTGTTTTCATGTTTTGAATGTTGTATTGTAGCAACCCTCAAGCTTTTTTTATCCATAAGGTAAGAACTATTTCATCGCAGAGAATGTTTATACCTATGTGACTTTGTTTCTTTATGTTAGCTAGCGTTTCGATATTTTGTTTGCTATCTTTCTTACCATTATCTGGGTATTTGCATTTCAATGCGAGTTAAACCATAATGTTTCCGCGTGATTGTGCCATGTTTATTCTGGTGATAACTGGATCACTGGCTGTTTCATGGAGTGTGTGATTGTGAGTGTCATGGTCAGGATGGTCTGAACTCAGAGCCTGATAGAATACCAAGGAAAACCGAAGTAACTGCAGTAGAACATGGTGGAACAAAGCCAGATGGCAGTAACTTCACTTACTGCTGTTTCCTTGGTTTTTACTGGGATTTTGTAGTTACAGCAAATTTGACCCTCCATTTTCTCTGAAACAGAAGATAATTGAACCAGGACACTTTGTCACAAGATATAACAGATACTACAAAGCCTGACTTCAGTCTTAAAGGACATGAACTGGCAGAACAGGTTTCAGCAAAGTATGGAGTCATTGTTTCCAGGAAGGTGTCTCCATGGCGATAGGAGGGACAGGAGGCAGACTAAGGGCAAGGGAAGCCACCTGAACTACTGCCCAACAAAGACAAAGAGTAGTCTACGCAAAGAGTGAATCTGAGAAAGATTGCTTTAAAATGTGTTTTTTTGTCCAATCATATCAACCATGACCACTGATCTGACCTATGACCCCTTAAATGCTGATACTGCACTCTGCCTTTTTATGACCTTAAACAGCTATATGGGTAATGCAAAAGCAAAGTGCAGTATGTTGAAATCTAAATGTGTGTATGCAGCTTTCTTGTTATTTTTCTGTTTGATGGAAACAGTTTGAGTGTTGTAACTATATTCCAACTGTATTTAATGGTGTTATGTAGTTGTGTTTTCATGTTTTCAATGTTGTATTGGAGTAGGCCTAACCCTCACCAATATTTCTGTTGATGGAGTGAGACACCAGACAAGATGAGAGACATCAATAGACGACACAGAGAAAGTGATGGAGAGAGAGAGAGTGACACCAGACAAGACACAGAGACAGCAACAGAAGAATAGGATATGATGGAGAGAGACACCAGACAAGACACAGAGACAGCAACAGAAGAATAGGATATGATGGAGAGAGACACCAGACAAGACGAGAGACGTCAATAGACGACAAAGAGAAAGTGATGGAGACAGAGGAGGGGAGAACACACAGGAGAGAGAGAGAGAGAGAGAGATAGAGAGAAAGAGAGAGAGAGAGAGAGAGAGAGAGAGAGAGAGAGAGAGAGAGAGAGAGAGAGAGAGAGAGAGAGAGAGAGAGAGAGAGAGAGAGACCCCTGGGTAGATAGGAGCTGATACCCCTGGGGAGACAGGAGCTGCTACCCCTGGGGAGAGAGGAGCTGTTACCCCTGGGGAGAGAGGAGCTGCTACCCCTGGGGAGAGAGGAGCTGCTACCCCTGGAGAGACAGGAGCTGCTACCCTTGGGGAGAGAGAAGCTGCTACCCCTGGAGTGAGAGGAGCTGCTACCCCTGGGGAGAGAGGAGCTGTTACTCCTGGGTAGAGAGGAGCTGATACCCCTGGGGAGAGAGGAGCTGCTACCCCTGGGGAGAGAGGAGCTGTTACCCCTGGGGAGAGAGGAGCTGATACCCCTGGGAAGAGAGGAGCTGCAATGAAGAGAGACTGCGACCCTGCTCGGGAAGAGCTTATCGATTGGTGATGGTTGGGGCACGTTTGGTAGGAGCTTCAGTGATGAAGACTGCTGAACTTGCTGATGTTTCACAATATGCCATGGCTGTCTCAGTCACCAGGTCTCAACCCAATTGAAGACAACCATCAACAAAACACTCAATTATGGAATTTATTGTGGAAGAATGATGTCACATCCCTCCAATAGAGTTCCAGACACTTGTAGAATGTATGCCAAGGCACATTGTAAGAGCTGTAAAGAGACAGGGAGTGGGAGAGAGAACAGGTAGAACCTGATATGTAAATGAGCAGAACAAACTAACAAACTAACTCCACGACCGAATGATCATTCTAGACTCTACTTCTATTGAGAGACATATAAAAGGTAAGACGACGATTGTTATGTGTATTAATATAGTTGATGATATTGTTATGTGTATTAATATAGTTGATGATATTGTTATGTGTATTAATATAGTTGATGATATTGTTATGTGTATTAATATAGTTGATGATATTGTTATGTGTATTAATATAGTTGATGATATTGTTATGTGTATTAATGTAGTTGATGATATTGTTATGTGTATTCATATAGTTGATGATATTGTTATGTGTATTAATATAGTTGATGATATTGTTATGTGTATTAATGTAGTTGATGATATTGTTATGTGTATTAATATAGTTGATGATATTGTTATGTGTATTCATCTAGTTGATGATATGTTTTGTGGACAGTTTTATAATAGGCCTACTCTCCTTAAAATGTTTTGGATATAAATTAGATGCGTGGGGTGAATTCGTTCTGTTTCCATCTGAGTGCCCCAGGGTGATCGCTCCTACAGTATCTAGAATCTAAAAGGGTTCTTTGGCTGTCCCCATTGTAGAACCATTTGTAGAACCATTGTAGAACCCTTTGTAGAACCATTTTTGGTCCTAGTTAGAACCCTTTTGAGTTCCATGAAGAATCCTTTCCACAGAGGATTCTACATGGAACCCAAAAGCGTTCTCCTATGGGGACAGCCAGAGGACCCTTTTGGAACTCTTTTTTCTAAGAGTGTACTGTATCATAGGTCTATAGACTTGTCTTCTCAAAACAGGCTTAAAACACAGCAAGCAACAACATTTTCTCTTTCTAATCTACTGTTAATGCTTTTCACTCAGGAAGGTATGTTGTGTGAAAGAGAGACAAATAAATACTGTGGAAAGACTAACAACAACTTACACTTCCTCAAAACAGGTTGTGTGTGTTCATTAGTGCCCACCGTAGCAAAACGTTTGGCAACAGAAACCGTTTAGGTCACGTTGTACAGCGTTTGGAGTAAACTGTTTATGCAACATTTTTAAAACTGTTGGCTGCGGAGTAAACTAATGAATACGACCCAGGTTGTAGCCTACAACTCGGCTGTTGATGTCTGCCTGATGCTGTAACCTGAACTTAGCCTGAGGGGTGTACTATGATGCAAGCTAGATATACTGGTTTTCTAAAGCTAGCTTCTGTTAGCTTCACATTCCAGGTCAGGCCTCACCCATAAGAATATACAGAGCACTAGTTATCAGGAAGGTGCTCTCTCAGCACAACAGTAGATATCTCAATGACTTGACATGTTCTGGTTGTGAATTCAGGCTACAAGGTGAGAATCCTGCCAGGAATGATTGTAAAGTGTGTAGAGAAATGAAATGTATGGTGTAATTTTAGTATAGTGAATTGATGTAAAACACTCAGACCTAACAGTCGACTTCTACTGAGACAGGTTTGTGTCAGTCTAATCATACAAAATGGCGCTAACTGAACATGGGCAAGTCAAATTCAATATATCAATATTCATATATTATAGTTCTACATTTAACATTTCATATGATAAATGTAATTGTATCATAGCTCCACTATAGTGTAGCGATCCTCGCTAAATGAACCACGTCACAATTCCAACCAAGTAACACAATTGGCGCCAATGGCGCGATGCGTAGGTTATTTGCCTTTTACACAAGCAACCTGGGTTCGCTTCCCTGCCCCACTGTTTGCTACATTGGTGTCAGAAGTAGTATAGTGTCTGTGAGGCTGTCAGAATGCACGGCCCGGATGTGTGAGGGGTCTGAGTAGTCGAAGCACAGGACTTGCTTTTATAGGGGGCAGTGTGAGACAGGTTACAATTAGGTTTAACCCTATTGCTGCAATTGTTATTAAGGGAAACTCAAGTCTGGCATTTCTAAGTGGAAATTACATAATTCAGAAGCCTTTTAAAACCTCAACTCAAATGTCGAGTTGCTTCAGGACAAATTTCCTGCTGTAGCAAACGGGCTCAAATTAAGATCCAACATCTGTAGCAATATACCTGTCTTTAATGTACATGGCTATATTAGGAGGACATGATTCTCTTTAGACCATTGATTTTTGACCATTTCACATATTTTATTTACTGTTGTTTAGGCTGGTTGAATGAGTTCCCTATGAGAGGCTAGGTGACCGTCAGAAGTAATGGGATTTCCTCATATGAAATTAAAAGTAAGTGTGTAGCCTACGCACTTACAAAATGGCTGTTGAAACTGTGGGACACATTTCTCGGCAACATTAAAATTAGGATAAATGTGTTGATTTGAAGGAAAGACGGGCAGACTCTGGTAAGTCTAGGCTACATAGAACTATTATATTAGAAAGTTAGGTCATTTACAGACATTCAATAGTCAGAGTAGGTTTGAAATATGATCACTTATCATGCTGACCAACCTGATGGTCTCTGTTGGAAATGTGAAACATATCATGCCTAGGCTACATGCTCTGTCCTGCTACTGGTAGGCCTGTAACGTTATGGGAACTGATCTGAACAGGTTTAAGCTGGTAATCTAGGATATGTAGGCTATAGCTGAGGGCCATCTGCATATCACTAACAAACCACTAGTATATGTTATAACCTAGCCTACTTTACATAATATAAATCTCCTACTTGTTGCAAAAATACTTTCTGAATGTATCAATGATTTCCCCTTAGATCAATCATGCCCGTTTTAGCCCTTCTGTCTACATTCTCAGATACATTTAGAAAATAATAGATTGAAAGACAATAAATAGCCTGTTTTTATTGAATACAAATAAGTGTGAGACATGGCCTTGTGTTGCTGCACTGTCTATAACTACCTTACCAAACAATTACTTATTATTATTATTGACAGTTAACATGGAGAAGAGATGTCACAACCAGATGTTCATGTGATTGCATTAAATAGCCTGACTGTTTCGATATGTCTGTTAGTAAATGTTTTATTTCTAAGTGATCATGAGTA
Source organism: Coregonus lavaretus (assembly GCF_964263955.1). NCBI lineage: Eukaryota > Metazoa > Chordata > Actinopteri > Salmoniformes > Salmonidae > Coregonus > Coregonus lavaretus. The sequence goes on from NW_028164857.1 coordinate 9,431, forward strand.
AAAGAGAACAATGGACATTCTAGAATTAGTTGTCACTGTGTTCACCACAACCAATATGCTGCATCTCTGTTTAGGGGTCAGTGCTCTAAAATGAGTGTTTCTGGGGAGAGAGAGGAGGGGGTCCCTGCCTCTAAAATGAGTCTCTCTGGGGGACATGACACCAAAGCTAAAAGGTGAGATTACAGTTTTGTTTAAGAATTATTAAGTACATTTCCAAAACTCTATATCCACAATTTTTTCACATTAGTTGTTTAATCAGAAATGATTGCTTATGGTACCTTCAATATTACTGATCTCTGATTTTTTATTAATAGATTTTAGATTTGTATGCATACAATGTTAATTTTCATCAAACACATATTTCGCCCTAGATGCCTTCAATTGCCCAATTTATAGCCATGCCCAATTTAGGATAATTTTTATCAACGTGATGTTGCGCTCCAAAGCGATAACTTGAAATAACATGATGTAGGTAATTAAATAATCAAAAGAAAAACGTGTCCTTATAGAACCAAAAAGGCTTCTATCACTTCCTTAATATATGGAACCACTAAAAGTTAAATATATTTTTGGGTTCAGTGAAGAAGAACCTCTAGAGTTCTGATCAACGAAAGGTGAATGTTTTGAGGATGTGAACCCAGCAGCCCTCCAGTGGTCAGATCAAGCCCACCCTTTTTTTCCAACTCCCGGCCCGGGATTCGAACCAGCCACCTTTCTGCCATAGGTCCAACCCCTACCACAGCTCCAACTCCTTAGCCACAGGGCGAAAAAAACCTGAGTTTATCTTCAGAAATAAGCATAAATTAATCTGCCAAAATGAAGACAACATGCTATGCAGACATACATGGCAACACTTATACATAATTATTGTACATAAATCATTGCCAAAAGCACAAGACATACTGTTGCATGTAGGTTTATATTATTTATGGATTGATCATATAGAAATGTAAAAACATTATTTTAACTACTCCAAAGCAAATTACACGTGGCGCTGGAACCACTGACTAGCTGCATTTTCCTATTATCAAGACACCTTCTCTTAATTCTTAACTGGTTAGGACAGCTCATGAAGTGTCCTAAATATCTGCCAACTAGGTCTGACTAGAGGCTTCATGCATAGGTTTAATTTATACCCATAAGTGTAGAAGTCTTTATTGTCAGCACTTATACGACCAATTTTCTACTCTGAGACAGTTTGTGGATATGGGCCCAGATCTCAAAATATTGTTATAAAAAAACTTAGAATGTTTGTTTTGCATATATAAAAAATATATATATATATATGCATTTTACTAATGTAAGCCACTGTAAAGACTGGGTTTAGTTTATTGTGTTGCTCTGCTCATGTCCTCGTTCTGGAACTGTCCGTGTCCACATACGGTGTGGCGCCAAGCATATTACATTTACATTTACATTTACGTCATTTAGCAGACGCTCTTATCCAGAGCGACTTACAAATAGGTGCGTTCACCCTATAGCCAGTGGGATAACCACTTTACAATATTGTCCAGTTAGGCGCAGAGTGGTCTGAGGTGATCTTGGAGAATAACGACGGAGTTCGCTACAGTGTTGAGACACCGAAGTTTATTGTTTATTAAATCCTGTGGAAGGCTTCTCCCTCTCTCGCTCCTTCTGTCCGGTTCTCCTCTCTTCACTAGATGGACGGTAACTTTAGTGTTTAACCCCTCTGTGTCCAAGGACCGAACTTTTGAATATTATTTTCGGGGCGCCTCAAATAGGCTGGACACAGTTTCATAATATTACCTTCTGTCCATCATTATAAAGTAATCGCGAAAAAACAGGCCTTATTTTAGGGCATTTCTCACCCTACCAGCTCCTATTAGTTCTATTGAGCTCCGTGACACCGACTCGCCTTCAGAACGTTCTATTCCCAGCCCATTGTTCTGCGTCACAATGCCAGCTTCACTATTGTTATCAATGAGACCTGCCTGCATTAACCCTGTAGGTTTACCTCAGGTAACTTATTATTAACAAGGTTACGGCTACTTGGTGAGCGTTAACCCTGTAGGTTTACCTCAGGTATCTGATTATTAACAAGGTTACGGCTCCTTGGTGAGCGTTAACCCTGTTGGTTTACCTCAGGTAACTTATTATTAACAAGGTTATGGCTACTTGGTGAGCACACACACTGTTCACCTGAGTACATGTTGTGGTCACCAATAGTGAGGTGAGACAGTTTAAGAGGCAATGGCTGGCGGAAAGCCATCAAACATTAAACATATTTGTTTTAAGAAAAAATTGTACAATCTAAACAAAACGCATGTCCCTGTCCTCTTTTTCAAGATGTGGCCGATTTAAACAGCCAGAAGACATTTTTTAATTAAGAAATAACACTTTTTTTGACGACTTGTTGTTTCTAAATGGCTGCTGGGTAATTTGATATGCATCGAAATCTTAGTTCGTAGGCATCAAATTGAGCGAATGCTGCGCAGGTTCACTGAGTTGCAAACCAAATGGGTATAATGGGGTGATTGTTGACTAATCGGGTGGTCTAGCTAATGGATTTGTAGATCTGATGCAGTTGCTACCTCAGATTATGAGCCTAGCAAGTGTCATGAATGAGTTATGTAGTACCCACAGACGGCCACAAGGAGGAGCAAGAGTGCCATAAACCCATACAGTTTTTTGCCATATAAACCCTAAACCTAACAATCAATCAAATGTTTTTATAAAGCCCTTTTTACACAAGCAGATGTCACAAAGTGCTATACAGAAACTCTTACCCTACTTATAACCTATTTTAGCCATAACCATAACCCCTAATTCTAGGGTAGGGTAGCCTAGAACACTTTTAGAAACTATTTTAGTAATAATATAATCTTAGTAAATACAATTATAGTATTAAATAGCGTATGATTATGTTGTTGTTATTTTATTATATGTATAATTGCAAGACAGAACACTTGATTAATAAGACACAATTGTTTAATTTTTCAAATGTGGTTTGAATTGGGTGACCTAGAAACCTCTGTGTGAATGTCCAGCAATTGGCGTGGGGCAGGTTTGAGACTGATCTAATACACTTTATTTCTCAGCTGCCTCACCAATGTCTGTACGTGAATTAATCACTTTTAATTGCTAAATATTTCCAATAGATGGCAGCATAAGACCACGAAGCATCAGTTATTGGCTACAAGCAGCAATATGATTGACATAAAATAGCATGTAAACAAATACTATATTTCCCATGATTTTCAAAAATGGTCACTCATTACTTTAGTTAGCCATATATCTCGTATTAGGCCTGTGATACTTTTGGAAGAGCAATTAAATAGTGACTATAGCAGGTGTTGAACCCCGGGTAAATAATCACTAGTCAGATGCTCCAACCTCAACCCTAGTATACATACATTTTTAAATATCTAATATTGTGATTAAACAACCTCAGAATAGATAAGACAAGAGTGCGTCTTCCAGCCGCCAATAAATTACATCATGCAACCCTCGTGGTTAGCAAATGTACCTCAACATGCCCCTCGCTTGTGCTAGAAGGCAGAGTGCTCGCTGCTGGTTGATGAATCTGACGATGAATGTACTAGGAAAATACGTTTTTCTCGACCAGAGGTGACTAAATTAATGTTCAGGCTTATTGATAATCGTTATAGTAATGAAGTATAATTTCAAAACATGAGCATAAAAACAGCTAATAATAAACATGAATCATCATTATATTACTTCACAGTAATGTGTTAAATGCTTTTTCAGTCTTTCCTCTTGCGTTAGCAGTGTGGAAAGGGACAGTAAAAAGTGTGTGCAGGAGTTTTCCTGTGAGAGGGAGTGGTGGTGTATCCAGGGAGAAAACTAAACTGATCTTCTGAAATGTCATTTGTGGTCTTAAGCTTCCATCTATTGGAATTATTTAGCAACTGCAGTAGTACTGAATAAAGTATATATCCTTACTAAAGTAGTAATTACTCAGAATTGCAAAATATGACATTTTACCACTTACAACCGTAAAATAACCATTTATAGCATAACAAACAATGAAACTGACATAAACCAAAAACACCATACATTTAGTTAACTATATATATATATATATATATAAACATGTATTTAGATGGGTGACATTGTCTGCCAAAGTAATACCACTGTAGATAAAGAAGAGCTCTCCAGTAGGTGTACCAAAACTTTCAAAGTTACAAGTTACAAGTTTATCATCTTTCAAAGCAGAATTACTTTCCCATTGTTTCTCAAATGTAGTGTATGATATACCTTTTTCTAGCTGAGTCTCTACTTTTATCCAATGTAAAAAACACAATTTCAAATTTTGCTATGTAAGACCGAATCGAGCCGGTCGGTCACATTTGACTGTGTCAAATGTCAAATGTCAAATGTGACCTAGCAGTACTACTTATTTATCTGAAAGTGAGGCAGATATATATTATTACTGTGTAAAACCTAGCAGTACGACTTATTTCTCTGAGAGTGAGGCAGATATATATTATTACTGTGTAAAACCTAGCAGTACTACTTATTTGTCTGAGAGGGAGGCAGATATATACTGTAGCATTTTGCAAAAAAACATGATTATTTGTCTCTCTAAAATGAAACCATCAAGTGATAGATTTTAAACAAATACATGGCTGTCATTGAATGCCGTGATTAGCTAGTGAAAAAACATTTCTGAAAATTTATATATAGCGTTTTGGAATGAAACTCTTCTTATGTTTCCCCATTTGAGCTCAGAGTAAATAAAATATGTAATGTTTGTCTCTGTTGTGTTGAAGCCAAATCAAGCAGGAGAGACCAGCCTCCCCTGTACCCAGCTGTGTGTCCATGAAGAGTGACCGGTCTATGGGTAAACCAATAAACTTCAGAGAGGGAGACTTTTCTACTGAACAAAGGTAAGAAGAACTCATTTGTCATGGTCAGTGAGTTAAACAACACTGTCTCTAGTCATTTCTCTCCTCCCATTTTCCCATTTCGTTTTGTTGTTTTCATAATCCATAGGCTAATCCTTTTTTTCCATTTTCATAGTCCTAAATCAATATTAAACAAACACTACATTCCCTCCCTGTGTGTGTGTGCGTGTGTGTGTGTGTGTGTGTGTGTGTGTGTGCCTCTTAGTGTGTGTGTGCACTCCCTGGATGAGGAGATGTAATCTCTATCCTGATTGCCTTGTCACTTTTACCCCTACCTACATGTAAATATTACCTCAACTACCTGGTACTCCTTATTGCCTCATTACTACCTCAACTACCTGGTACCCTGCACATTGACTCAGTACTGGTACTCCTTATAGCCTCATTACTACCTCAAGTACCTGGTACCCTGCACATTGACTCAGTACTGGTACTCCTTATAGTCTCATTACTACCTCAAATACCTGGTACCCTGCACATTGACTCAGTACTGGTACTCCTTGTATATAGTCTAGTTATTACCTCAACTACCTGGTACCCCTGCACATTGACTCAGTACTGGTACTCCTTGTATATAGTCTAGTTATTACCTCATCTACCTGGTACCCCTGCACATTGACTCAGTACTGGTACTCCTTGTATATAGTCTAGTTATTACCTCAACTACCTGGTACCCCTGCACATTGACTCAGTACTGGTACTCCTTATAGCCTCATTATTGTTATATCATTGTGTTACTATTTCCTTTTTCTATTTAGCTAATTTTTCTTACTTTTTAACTGCATTGTTGGGAAAGGGCTTGTAAGTAAGCATTTCACGGTAAAGTGTACACCTGTTGTATTCGGCGCATGTGAGAAATAGAATTTGATTTGATTTGAAGCTCATTGGCTGAAACTAACGGTCGGCTCGTGCCGAACAGCGCATGTTCGGATGTTGAAGCACAGTGGCTAGGAAAATCTCCCTAGAAAGGCAGGAACCTAGGAAGACACCTAGAGAGGAACCAGGCTCTGAGGGGTGGCCAGTCCTCTTTTGGCTGTGCCGGGTGGAGATTATAAGAGTACATGGCCATTAAGGCCAGATTGTTCTTCAAGATGTTCATAGATGACCAGCAGGGTCAAATAATAATGACAGTGGTTATAGAGGGTGCTACAGGTCAGTACCTCAGAAGTAAATGTCATTTGGCTTTTCATAGTCGAGCATTCAGATGTCGAGACAGCAGGTGTGGTGGAGAGGGAGAGGGAGAGGGAGAGGGAGAGGGAGAGGGAGAGGGAGAGGGAGAGGGAGAGGGAGAGGGAGAGGGAGAGGGAGAGGGAGAGGGAGAGGGAGAGAGGGAGGGAGAGGGAGTGAGAGAGGGAGGGAGAGAGAGGGAGAGAGGGAGAGAGGGAGAGAGAGAGAGAGAGAGAGAGAGAGAGAGAGAGAGAGTGTGTCAAAACAGCAGGTTTTATAACAGTCCTAGAATACTGTAGGCATTAAAACAGACGTATTATTAATATCCTCTGTGTTATTTCTTCATTCAGATGAGCTTGCTGTGATTTGCCAACGTGAACTCAAGGCAGAGTGCTCGCTGCTGGTTGATGAATCTGACAATGAATGTACTAGAAAAATAAGTTTTTCTCGACCAGAGGTGACTAAATTAATGTTCAGGCTTATTGATAATCGTTATAGTAATGAAGTATAATTTCAAAACATTAGCATAAAAACAGCTAATAATAAACATGAATCATCATTATATTACTTCACAGTAATGTGTTAAATGCTTTTTCAGTCTTTCCTCTTGCGTTAGCAGTGTGGAAAGGGACAGTAAAAAGTGTGTGCAGGAGTTTTCCTGTGAGAGGGAGTGGTGGTGTATCCAGGGAGAAAACTAAACTGATCTTCTGAAATGTCATTTGTGGTCTTAAGCTTCCATCTATTGGAATTATTTAGCAACTGCAGTAGTACTGAATAAAGTATATATCCTTACTAAAGTAGTAATTACTCAGAATTGCAAAATATGACATTTTACCACTTACAACCGTAAAATAACCATTTATAGCATAACAAACAATGAAACTGACATAAACCAAAAACACCATACATTTAGTTAACTATATATATATATATAAACATTTATTTAGATGGGTGACATTGTCTGCCAAAGTAACACCACTGTAGATAAAGAAGAGTTCTCCAGTAGGTGTACCAAAACTTTCAAAGTCCATTTTCTCAAAAGTGAAGTTACAAGTTTATCATCTTTCAAAGCAGAATTACTTTCCCATTGTTTCTCAAATGTAGTGTATGATATACCTTTTTCTAGCTGAGTCTCTACTTTTATCCAATGTAAAAAACACAATTTCAAATTTTGCTGTGTAAGACCGAATCGAGGCGGTCGGTCACATTTGACTGTGTATAACCTAGCAGTACTAATTATTTCTCTGAAAGTGAGGCAGATATATATTATTACTGTGTAAAACCTAGCAGTACGACTTATTTCTCTGAGAGTGAGGCAGATATATATTATTACTGTGTAAAACCTAGCAGTACTACTTATTTGTCTGAGAGGGAGGCAGATATATAGCATTTTGCAAAAAAACATGATTATTTGTCTCTCTAAAATGAAACCATCAAGTGATAGATTTTAAACAAATACATGGCTGTCATTGAATGCCGTGATTAGCTAGT